>NC_054602.1:22329885-22493053 GCF_004785595.1 Juglans microcarpa x Juglans regia | reverse complement strand
TTTACCATTTGGCTTTGCTTAGCTGAAAACAATTGAGGGAAAGTGGCAAAAATAAGAGGTTGGAGTTTTTGCTCGCGGGCTTCCTATGAACAACAATGACCTTAGGCACTGTATGCCCGAATCAGGCGCGAATCGAAGCAACTCTTACTTTTTACCACTATGCCCTTGCTTAGAAGGAAACCAATTGAGGGCAAATGGGCAAAATTAAGAGGTTGGATTTTTTTGCTCACTGGCTTGCTACAGTACCACCATGACCTTAGGGTCCGTATGCCCCAACCCGGCACGAATCGGTGCAACTCTTAATTTTACCACTTTGGCCTTTCTTAGCTGAAAACGAATTGAGCGCAAAGTGACAAAAATAAGAGGTTGGAGTTTTTGCTCGCGGGCTCCCTATGGAACGACAATGACCTTAGGCTTTGTATGCCCGAATCGGGCGTGAATCAAAGCAACTCTTTTTTTTTTATCACTTTGCCCTTGATTAGAAGAAAACCAATTGAGAGCAAAATGACAAAATTAAGAGGTTGGAGTTTTTGCTCGCTAGATTGCTATGGTAATACCTTGACGTTAGGGCCTGTATGCTCCAACCTGGGGGAGTCAGAACGACGCTTAATTTTACCACTTTGGCTTTGCTTAGCTGAAAACCAATTGAGGGAAAGTGGCAAAAATAAGAGGTTGGAGTTTTTGCTCGCGGGCTTCCTATGAAACAACAATGACCTTAGGCTCTGTATGCCCGATCAGGCGCGAATCGAAGCAACTCTTATTTTTACCACAATGCCCTTGCTTAGAAGGAAACCAATTGAGGGCAAATGGGCAAAATTAAGAGGTTTGAGTTTTTTGCTCACTGGCTTGTACAGTACCACCATGACCTTAGGGTCCGTATGCCCCAACCCGGCACGAATCGGTGCAACTCTTAATTTTACCACTTTGGCCTTTCTTAGCTGAAAACGAATTGAGCGCAAAGTGACAAAAATAAGAGGCTGGAGTTTTTGCTCGCGGGCTCCCTATGGAACGACAATGACCTTAGGCTTTGTATGCCCGAATCGGGCGTGAATCAAAGCAACTCATTTTTTTTTATCAATTTGCCCTTCATTAGAAGAAAACCAATTGAGGACAAAATGACAAAATTAAGAGGCTGGAGTTTTGCTCGCTGGATTGCTATGGTAATACCTTGACGTTAGGGCCTGTATGCTCCAACATGGGGTTATCAGAACGTCTCTTAATTTTACCACTTTGGCGTTGCATAGATGAAATCCAATTGAGGGCAAAGGGACAAAAATAAGAGGTTGGAGTTTTTGCTCGCAGGCTTCCTATGGAACGACAATGACCTGAGTCTCTGTATGCCCGAATCAGGCGCGAATTGAAGCAACTCTTATTTTTACCACTATGCCCTTGCTTAGAAGGAAACCAATTGAGGGCAAATGGGCAAAATTAAGAGGTTGGAGTTTTTTGCTCACTGGCTTGCTACAGTACCACCATGACCTTAGGGTCCGTATGCCCCAACCCGGCACGAATCGATGCAACTCTTAATTTTACCACTTTGGCCTTTATTAGCTGAAAACGAATTGAGCGCAAAGTGACAAAAATAAGAGGTTGGAGTTTTTGCTCGCGGGCTCCCTACGGAACGACAATGACCTTAGGCTTTGTATGCCCGAATCGGGCGTGAATCAAAGCAACTCTTTTTTTTTTTATCACTTTGCCCTTGATTAGAAGAAAACCAATTGAGAGCAAAATGACAAAATTAAGAGGTTGGAGTTTTTGCTCGCTAGATTGCTATGGTAATACCTTGACGTTAGGGCCTGTATGCTCCAACCTTGGGGGAGTCAGAACGACGCTTAATTTTACCACTTTGGCTTTGCTTAGCTGAAAACCAATTGAGGGAAAGTGCAAAAATAAGAGGTTGGAGTTTTTGCTCGCGGGCTTCCTATGAAACAACAATGACCTTAGGCACTGTATGCCCGAGTCAGGCGCGAATCGAAGCAACTCTTACTTTTACCACTATGCCCTTGCTTAGAAGGAAACCAATTGAGGGCAAATGGGCAAAATTAAGAGGTTTGCGTTTTTTGCTCACTGGCTTGTACAGTACCACCATGACCTTAGGGTCCGTATGCCCCAACCCGGCACGAATCGGTGCAACTCTTAATTTTACCACTTTGGCCTTTCTTAGCTGAAAACGAATTGAGCGCAAAGTGACAAAAATAAGAGGCTGGAGTTTTTGCTCGCGGGCTCCCTATGGAACGACAATGACCTTAGGCTTTGTATGCCCGAATCGGGCGTGAATCAAAGCAACTCATTTTTTTTTATCACTTTGCCCTTGATTAGAAGAAAACCAATTGAATGAGGGTAAAATGACAAAATTAAGAGGTTGGAGTTTTTGCTCGCTAGATTGCTATAGTAATACCTTGACGTTAGGGCCTGTATGCTCCAACCTGGGGGAGTCAGAACGACGCTTAAATTTACCACTTTGGCTTTGCTTAGCTGAAAACCAATTGAGGGAAAGTGGCAAAAATAAGAGGTTGGAGTTTTTGCTCGCGGGCTTCCTATGAAACAACAATGACCTTAGGCTCTGTATGCCCGAGTCAGGCGCGAATCGAAGCAACTCTTATTTTTACCACTATGCCCTTGCTTAGAAGGAAACCAATTGAGGGCAAATGGGCAAAATTAAGAGGTTTGAGTTTTTTGCTCACTGGCTTGTACAGTACCACCATGACCTTAGGGTCCGTATGCCCCAACCCGGCACGAATCGGTGCAACTCTTAATTTTACCACTTTGGCCTTTCTTAGCTGAAAACGAATTAGAGCGCAAAGTGACAAAAATAAGAGGCTGGAGTTTTTGCTCGCGGGCTCCCTATGGAACGACAATGACCTTAGGCTTTGTATGCCCGAATCGGGCATGAATCAAAGCAACTCATTTTTTTTATCACTTTGCCCTTGATTAGAAGAAAACCAATTGAGGACAAAATGACAAAATTAAGAGGCTGGAGTTTTTGCTCGCTGGATTGCTATGGTAATACCTTGACGTTAGGGCCTGTATGCTCCAACATGGGGGTTATCAGAACGACTCTTAATTTTACCACTTTGGCGTTGCATAGATGAAATCCAATTGAGGGCAAAGGGACAAAAATAAGAGGTTGGAGTTTTTGCTCGCAGGCTTCCTATGGAACGACAATGACCTGAGTCTCTGTATGCCCGAATCAGGCGCGAATTGAAGCAACTCTTATTTTTACCACTATGCCCTTGCTTAGAAGGAAACCAATTGAGGGCAAATGGGCAAAATTAAGAGGTTGGAGTTTTTTGCTCACTGGCTTGCTACAGTACTACCATGACCTTAGGGTCCGTATGCCCCAACCCGGCACGAATCGGTGCAACTCTTAATTTTACCACTTTTGCCATTCTTACCTGAATACCAATTGAGCGCAAAGTGACAAAAATAAGAGGTTGGAGTTTTTGCTCGCGGGCTCCATATAGAACGACAATGACCTTAGGCTTTGTATGCCCGAATCGGGCGTGAATCAAACCAACACTTTTTTTTTATCACTTTGCCCTTGATTAGAAGAAAACCAATTGAGGGCAAAATGACAAAATTAAGAGGTTGGAGCTTTTGCTCGCTAGATTGCTATAGTAACACCTTGACGTTAGGGCCTGTATGCTCCAACCTGGGGGCAGTCAGAACGACTCGTAATTTTACCACTTTGGCTTTGCTTAGCTGAAAACCAATTGAGGGAAAGTGACAAAAATAAGAGGTTGGAGTTTTTGCTCGCGGGCTTCTTATGAAACAACAATGACCTTAGGCTCTGTATGCCCGAATCAGGCGCGAATCGAAGCAACTCTTATTTTTACCACTATGCCCTTGCTTAGAAGGAAACCAATTGAGGGCAAATGGGCAAAATTAAGAGAGGTTGGAGTTTTTTGCTCACTGGCTTGCTACAGTACCACCATGACCTCAGGGTCCGTATGCCCCTACCCGGCACGAATCGGTGCAACTCTTAATTTTGCCACTTTGGCCTTTCTTAGCTGAATACGAATTGAGCGCAAAATGACAAAAATAAGACGTTGGAGTTTTTGCTCGCGTGCTCCCTATGGAACGACAATGACCTTAGGCTTTGTATGCCCGAATCGGGCGTGAATCAAAGCAACTCTTTTTTTTTACCACTTTACCCTTGATTAGAAGAAAACCAATTGAGGGAAAATTGACAATATTAAGAGGTTGGAGTTTTTGCTCGCTAGATTGCTATGGTAATACCTTGACGTTAGGGCCTGTTTGCTCCAAGCTGGGGGAATCAGAACAACTCTTAATTTTACCACTTTGGCTTTGCTTAGCTGAAGACCAATTGAGGGCAAAGTGACAAAAAAAGAGGTCGGAGTTTTTGCTCGCGGGCTCCCTATGGAACGACAATGACCTTAGGCTCTGTATGACTGAATCAGGCACGAATCAAAGCAACTCTTATTTTTACCACAATGCCCTTCCTAGAAGGAAACCAATTGAGGTCAAAATGGCAAAATTAAGGGGATGGAGTTTTTGCTCGCTGGATTGCTATGGTAATAGCATGAGCTTAGGGTCGGTATGCTCCAACATGGGGGAATGAGAGCAACTCTTAATTTTACCACTTTAGCCTTGCTTAGCTGAAAACCAATTGAGGGCAAAGCGACAAAAATAAGAGGATGGAGTTTTTGCTTGCGAGCTTCCTATCAAACTACAATGACCTTAGGCTCTGTATTCCCGAATCAGGCGCGAATCGAAGCAACTCTAATTTTTACCACTTTGCCCTTGCATAGAAGGAAACCAATTGAGGGCAAATGGGCAAAATTAAGAGGTTGGAGGTTTTTGGTCACTGGCTTGCTACAGTACTACCATGACGTTAGGGTACGTATGCCCCACCCCGGCACGAATCGGTGCAACTCTTAATTTTACCACTTCGGCCGTTCATAGAAGAAAACCAATTGAGGGCAAAATGACAAAATTAAGAGGTTGGAGTTTTCGCTCGCGGGCTTCCTATGGAACGACAATGACCTTAGGCTCTGTATGCCCGAATCAGGCGCGAATCAAAGCAGCTCTTATTTTTACAACTATGCCCTTGCTTAGAAGGAATCCAAATGAGGGCAAATGGGCAAAATTAAGAGGTTGGAGTTTTTTGCGCACTGGCTCGCTACAGTACTACCATGTCCATAGGGTCCGTATGCGCCAACCCGGCACGAATCGGTGCAACTCTTAATTTTACCACTTTGGCCTATCTTAGCTGAAAACCAACTGAGCGCAAATTGACAAAAATAAGAGGTTGGAGTTTTTGCTCGCGGGCTCCCATGGAACGACAATGACCTTAGGCTCTGTATGACCGAATCAGGAACGAATCAAAGCAACTCTTATTTTTACCACTATGCCCTTGCGTAGAAGGAAACCAATTGGGGGCAAATGGGCAAAATTAAGAGGTTGGAGTTTTTTGTTCACTGGCTTGCTACAGTACTACCATGACCTTAGGGTCCGTATGCGCCAACCCGGCACGAATCGGTGCAACTCTTAATTTTACCACTTTAGCCTTTCTTAGCTGAAAACGAATTGAGCGCAAAGTGACAAAAATAAGAGGCTGGAGTTTTTGCTCGCGGGCTCCCTATGGAACGACAATGACCTTAGGCTTTGTATGCCCGAATCGGGAGTGAATCAAAGCAACTCATTTTTTTTTATCACTTTGCCCTTGATTAGAAGAAAACCAATTGAGGGTAAAATGACAAAATTAAGAGGTTGGAGTTTTTGCTCGCTAGATTGCTATAGTAATACCTTGACGTTAGGGCCTGTATGCTCCAACCTGGGGGGAGTCAGAACGACGCTTAATTTTACCACTTTGGCTTTGCTTAGCTGAAAACCAATTGAGGGAAAGTGACAAAAATAAGAGGTTGGAGTTTTTGCTCGCGGGCTTCCTATGAAACAACAATGACCTTAGGCTCTGTATGCCGGAATCAGGCGCGAATCGAAGCAACTCTTATTTTTACCACTATGCCCTTGCTTAGAAGGAAACCAATTGAGGGCAAATGGGCAAAATTAAGAGGTTGGAGTTTTTTGCTCACTGGCTTGCTACAGTACGACCATGACCTTAGGGTCCGTATGCCCCAACCCGGCACGAATCGATGCAACTCTTAATTTTACCACTTTGGCCTTTCTTAGCTGAAAACGAATTGAGCGCAAAGTGACAAAAATAAGAGGTTGGCGTTTTTGCTCGCGGGCTCCCTATGGAACGACAATGACATTAGGCTTTGTATGCCCGAATCGGGCGTGAATCAAAGCAACTCGTTTTTTTTATCACTTTGCCCTTGATTAGAAGAAAACCAATTGAGGACAAAATGACAAAATTAAGAGGTTGGAGTTTTTGCTCGCTGGATTGCTATGGTAATACCTTGACGTTAGGGCCTGTATGCTCCAACCTGGGGGGAGTCAGAACGACGCTTAATTTTACCACTTTGGCTTTGCTTAGCTGAAAACCATTTGAGGGAAAGTGACAAAAATAAGAGGTTGGAGTTTTTGCTCGCGGGCTTCCTATGAAACAACAATGACCTTAGGCTCTGTATGCCCGAATCAGGCGCGAATCGACGCAACTCTTATATTTACCACTATGCCCTTGCTTAGAAGGAAACCAATTGAGGTCAAATGGGCAAAATTAAGAGAGGTTGGAGTTTTTTGCTCACTGGCTTGCTACAGTACCACCATGACCTTAGGGTCCGTATGCCCCAACCAGGCACGAATCGGTGCAACTCTTAATTTTGCCACTTTGGCCTTTCTTAGCTGAATACGAATTGAGCGCAAAATGACAAAAATAAGACGTTGGAGTTTTTGCTCGCGTGCTCCCTATGGAACGACAATGACCTTAGGCTTTGTATGCCCGAATCGGGCGTGAATCAAAGCAACTCTTTTTTTTTACCACTTTACCCTTGATTAGAAGAAATCCAATTGAGGGACAAATGACAATATTAAGAGGTTGGAGTTTTTGCTCGCTAGATTGCTATGGTAATACCTTGACGTTAGGGCCTGTTTGCTCCAACCTAGGGGGAATCAGAACAACTCTTAATTTTACCACTTTGGCTTTGCTTAGCTGAAGACCAATTGAGGGCAAAGTGACAAAAAAAAGAGGTCGGAGTTTTTGCTCGCGGGCTCCCTATGGAACGACAATGACCTTAGGCTCTGTATGACTGAATCAGGCACGAATCAAAGCAACTCTTATTTTTACCACAATGCCCTTCCTTAGAAGAAAACCAATTGAGGTCAAAATGGCAAAATTAAGGGATGGAGTTTTTGCTCGCTGGATTGCTATGGTAATAGCATGAGCTTAGGGTCGGTATGCTCCAACTTGGGGTGAATCAGAGCAACTCTTAATTTTACCACTTTAGCCTTGCTTAGCTGAAAACCAATTGAGGGCAAAGCGACAAAAATAAGAGGATGGAGTTTTTGCTTGCGAGCTTCCTATCAAACTACAATGACCTTAGGCTCTGTATTCCCGAATCAGGCGCGAATCGAAGCAACTCTAATTTTTACCACTTTGCCCTTGCATAGAATGAAACCAATTGAGGGCAAATGGGCAAAATTAAGAGCTTGGAGTTTTTTGTTCACTGGCTTGCTACAGTACTACCATGACCTTAGGGTTCGTATGCGCCAACCCGGCACTAATCGGTGCAACTCTTAATTTTACCACTTTGGCCTTTCTTAGCTAAAGACAAATTGAGCGCAAAGTGACAAAAATAAGAGGTTGGAGTTTTTGCTCGCGGGCTCCCTATGGAACGACAATGACCTGAGGCTCTGTATGCCCGTATCAGGCGCGAATTGAAACAAGTCTTATTTTTACCACTATGCCCTTCCTTAGAAGGAAACCAATTGAGGGCAAATGGGAAAAATTAACAGGTTGGAGTTTTTTGCTCATTGGCTTGCTACAGTACTACCATGACCTTAGGGTCCGTATACCCCAACCCGGCACGAATCGGTGCAACTCTTAATTTTACCACTTTGGCCTTTCTTAGCTGAAAACCAATTGAGCGCAAAGTGACAAAAATAAGAGGTTGGAGTTTTTGCTCGCGGGCTCCCTATGGAACGACAATGACCTTAGGCTTTGTATTCCCGAATCGGGCGTGAATCAAAGCAACTCTTTTTTTTTCCCCTTTGCCCTTGATTTGAAGAAAACCAATTGTGGGCAAAATGACAAAATTAAGAGGTTGGGGTTTTTGCTCGTTGGATTGCTGTGGCAATACCTTGACTTTCGGCCGGTATGCTCCAACATGGGGGAATCAGAGCAACTCTTAATTTTACCACTTTAGCCTTGCTTAGCTGAAAACCAATTGAGGGCAAAGCGACAAAAATAAGAGGATGGAGTTTTTGCTTGCGAGCTTCCTATCAAACTACAATGACCTTAGGCTCTGTATTCCCGAATCAGGCGCGAATCGAAGCAACTCTAATTTTTACCTCTTTGCCCTTGCATAGAAGGAAACCAATTGAGGGCAAATGGGCAAAATTAAGAGGTTGGAGGTTTTTGGTCACAGGCTTGCTACAGTACTACCATGACCTTAGGGTCCGTATGCCCCACCCCGGCACGAATCGGTGCAACTCTTAATTTTACCACTTCGGCCGTTCATAGAAGAAAACCAATTGAGGGCAAAATGACAAAATTAAGAGGTTGGAGTTTTTGCTCGCGGGCTTCCTATGGAACGACAATGACCTTAGGCTTTGTATGCCCGAATCAGGCGCGAATCCATGCAGCTCTTATTTTTACAACTATGCCCTTGCTTAGAAGGAAACCAAATGAGGGCAAATGGGCAAAATTAAGAGGTTGGAGTTTTTTGCTCACTGGCTTGCTACAGTACTACCATGACCTTAGGGTCCGTATGCGCCAACCCGGCACGAATCGGTGCAACTCTAATTTTACCACTTTGGCCTTTCTTAGCTGAAGACAAATTGAGCGCAAAGTGACAAAAATAAGAGGTTGGAGTTTTTGCTCGCGGGCTCCCTATGGAACGACAATGACCTTAGGCTTTGTATGCCCGAATCGGGCGTGAATCAAAGCAACCTTTTTTTTTACCACTTTGCCCTTGATTAGAAGAATACCAATTGAGGGCAACATGACAAAATTAAGAAGTTGGAGTTTTTGCTCGCTAGATTGCTATGGTAATACCTTGACGTTAGGGCCTATATGCTCCAACCTGGGGGAATCAGAACGACTCTTAATTTTACCACTTTGGCGTTGCTTAGCTGAAATCCAATTGAGGGCAAATGGACAAAAATAACAGGTTGGAGTTTTTGCTCGCAGGCTTCCTATGGAACGGCAATGACCTGAGGCTCTGTATGCCCGTATCAGGCGCGAATTGAAGCAAGTCTTATTTTTACCACTATGCCCTTCCTTAGAAGGAAACCAATTGAGGGCAAATGGGAAAAATTAACAGGTTGGAGTTTTTTGCTCATTGGCTTGCTACAGTACTACCATGACCTTAGGGTCCGTATGCCCCAACCCAGCACGAATCGGTGCAACTCTTAATTTTAGCACTTTGGCCTTTCTTAGCTGAAAACCAATTGAGCGCAAAGTGACAAAAATAAGAGGTTGGAGTTTTTGCTCGCGGGCTCCCTATGGAACGACAATGACCTTAGGCTTTGTATTCCCGAATCGGGCGTGAATCAAAGCAACTCTTTTTTTTTCCCCTTTGCCCTTGATTTGAAGAAAACCAATTGTGGGCAAAATGACAAAATTAAGAGGTTGGGGTTTTTGCTCGTTGGATTGCTATGGCAATACCTTGACTTTCGGCCGGTATGCTCCAACATGGGGGGAATCAGAGCAACTCTTAATTTTACCACTTTAGCCTTGCTTAGCTGAAAACCAATTGAGGGCAAAGCGACAAAAATAAGAGGATGGAGTTTTTGCTTGCGAGCTTCCTATCAAACTACAATGACCTTAGGCTCTGTATTCCCGAATCAGGCGCGAATCGAAGCAACTCTAATTTTTACCTCTTTGCCCTTGCATAGAAGGAAACCAATTGAGGGCAAATGGGCAAAATTAAGAGGTTGGAGGTTTTTGGTCACAGGCTTGCTACAGTACTACCATGACCTTAGGGTCCGTATGCCCCACCCCGGCACGAATCGGTGCAACTCTTAATTTTACCACTTCGGCCGTTCATAGAAGAAAACCAATTGAGGGCAAAATGACAAAATTAAGAGGTTGGAGTTTTTGCTCGCGGGCTTCCTATGGAACGACAATGACCTTAGGCTTTGTATGCCCGAATCAGGCGCGAATCCATGCAGCTCTTATTTTTACAACTATGCCCTTGCTTAGAAGGAAACCAAATGAGGGCAAATGGGCAAAATTAAGAGGTTGGAGTTTTTTGCTCACTGGCTTGCTACAGTACTACCATGACCTTAGGGTCCGTATGCGCCAACCCGGCACGAATCGGTGCAACTCTAATTTTACCACTTTGGCCTTTCTTAGCTGAAGACAAATTGAGCGCAAAGTGACAAAAATAAGAGGTTGGAGTTTTTGCTCGCGGGCTCCCTATGGAACGACAATGACCTTAGGCTTTGTATGCCCGAATCGGGCGTGAATCAAAGCAACCCTTTTTTTTTACCACTTTGCCCTTGATTAGAAGAATACCAATTGAGGGCAACATGACAAAATTAAGAAGTTGGAGTTTTTGCTCGCTAGATTGCTATGGTAATACCTTGACGTTAGGGCCTATATGCTCCAACCTGGGGGAATCAGAACGACTCTTAATTTTACCACTTTGGCGTTGCTTAGCTGAAATCCAATTGAGGGCAAATGGACAAAAATAACAGGTTGGAGTTTTTGCTCGCAGGCTTCCTATGGAACGGCAATGACCTGAGGCTCTGTATGCCCGTATCAGGCGCGAATTGAAGCAAGTCTTATTTTTACCACTATGCCCTTCCTTAGAAGGAAACCAATTGAGGGCAAATGGGAAAAATTAACAGGTTGGAGTTTTTTGCTCATTGGCTTGCTACAGTACTACCATGACCTTAGGGTCCGTATGCCCCAACCCGGCACGAATCGGTGCAACTCTTAATTTTAGCACTTTGGCCTTTCTTAGCTGAAAACCAATTGAGCGCAAAGTGACAAAAATAAGAGGTTGGAGTTTTTGCTCGCGGGCTCCCTATGGAACGACAATGACCTTAGGCTTTGTATTCCCGAATCGGGCGTGAATCAAAGCAACTCTTTTTTTTTCCCCTTTGCCCTTGATTTGAAGAAAACCAATTGTGGGCAAAATGACAAAATTAAGAGGTTGGGGTTTTTGCTCGTTGGATTGCTATGGCAATACCTTGACTTTGGGCCGGTATGCTCCAACCTGGGGGAATCAGAGCAACTCTTAATTTTACCCCTTTGGCCTTGCATAGCTGAAAACCAATTGAGGGCAAAGCAACAAAAATAAGAGATTGGATTTTTGCTCGCGGGCTTCTATGGAACGACACTGAGCTTAGGCTCTGTATGCCCGAATCAGGCGCGAATCAAAGCAACTCTTATTTTTACTACTATGCCCTTGCTTAGAAGGAAACCAATTGAGGGCAAGTGGGCAAAATTAAGAGGTTGGAGTTTTTTGCTCATTGGCTTGCTACAGTACTACCATGACCATAGGGTCCGTGTGCGCCATCCCGGCACAAATCGGTGCAACTCTTAATTTTACCACTTTGGCCTTTCTTAGCTGAAAACCAATTGAGCGCAAAGTGACAAAAATAAGAGGTTGGAGTTTTCGCTCGCGGGCTCCCTATGGAACGACAATGACCTTTGGCTTTGTATTCCCGAATCGGGCGTGAATCAAAGCAACTCTTTTTTTTTCCCCTTTGCCCTTGATTTGAAGAAAACCAATTGTGGGCAAAATGACAAAATTAAGAGGTTGGAGTTTTTGCTCGCTGGATTGCTATGGCAATACCTTGACCTTAGGGCCGGTATGCTCCAACCTGGGGGGAATCAGAGCAACTCTTAATTTTACCCCTTTGGCCTTGCTTAGTTGAAAACCAATTGAGGGCAAAGCAACAAAAATAAGAGGTTGGATTTTTGCTCGCGGGCTTCCTATGGAACGACACAGAGCTTAGGCTCTATGCCCGAATCAGGCGCGAATCAAAGCAACTCTTATTTTTACTACTATCCCTTGCTTAGAAGGAAACCAATTGAGGGCAAGTGGGCAAAATTAAGAGGTTGGAGTTTTTTGCTCATTGGCTTGCTACAGTACTACCATGACCATAGGGTCCGTATGCCCCATCCCGGCACGAATCGGTGCAACTCTTAATTTTACCACTTTGGCCTTTCTTAGCTGAAAACCAATTGAGCGCAAAGTGACAAAAATAAGAGGTTGGTGTTTTTGCTCGCGGGCTCCCTATGGAACGACAATGACCTTAGGCTTTGTATGCCCGAATCGGGCGTGAATCAAAGCAACTCTTTCTTTTATCACTTTGCCCTTGATTAGAAGGAAACCAATTGAGGGCAAATGGGCAAAATTAAGAGGTTGGAGTTTTTTGCTCACTAGCTTGCCACAGTACTACCATGACCTTAGGGTCCGTATGCCCCAACCCGGCACGAATCAGTGCAACTCTTAATTTTACCACTTTGGACTTTCTTAGCTGAAAACCAACTGAGCGCAAAGTGACAAAAAAAAGAGGTTGGAGTTTTTGCTTGTGGGCTCCCTATGGAACGACAATGACCTTAGGCTCTGTATTCCCGAATCGGGCGTGAATCAAAGCAACTCTTCTTTTTACCACATTGCCCTTGATTAGAAGGAATCCAATTGAGGGCAAATGGGCAAAATTAAGAGGTTGGAGTTTTTTGCTCACTAGCTTGCTACAGTACTACCATGACCTTAGGGTCCGTATGCCCCAACCCGGCACGAATCGGTCCAACTCTTAATTTTACCACTTTGGCCTTTCATAGAAGAAAACCAATTGAGGGCAAAATGACAAAATAAGAGGTTGGAGTTTTTGCTCGCGAGCTTCCTATGAAACAACAATGACCTTAGGCTCTGAATGCCCGAATCAGGCGCGAATCGAAGCAACTCTTATTTTTACCACTATGCCCTTGCATAGAAGGAAACCAATTGAGGGCAAATGGGCAAAATTAAGAGGTTGGAGTTTTTTGCTCACTAGCTTGCTACAGTACTACCATGACCTTAGGGTCCGTATGCCCCAACCCGGCACGAATCGGTGCAACTCTTAATTTTACCACTTTGGCCTTTCTTAGCTGAAAACCAACTGAGCGCAAAGTGACAAAAATAAGAGGTTGGAGTTTTTGCTCGCGGGCTCCCTATGGAACGACAATGACCTTAGGCTTTGTATGCCCGAATCGGGCGTGAATCAAAGCAACTCTTTCTTTTACCACTTTGCCCTTGATTAGAAGGAAACCAATTGAGGGCAAATGGGCAAAATTAAGAGGTTGGAGTTTTTGCTCACCAGCTTGCTACAGTACTACCATGACCTTAGGGTCCGTATGCCCCAACCCGGCACGAATCGGTGCAACTCTTAATTTTACCACTTTGGCCTTTCTTAGCTGAAAACCAACTGAGCACAATGTGACAAAAATAAGAGGTTGGAGTTTTTGCTCGCGGGCTCCCTATGGAACGAGAATGACCTTATGCTCTGTATGCCCGAATCAGGCGCGAATCGAAGCAACTCTTATTTTTACAACTATGCCCTTGCTTAGAAGGAAACCAATTGAGGGCAAATGGGCAAAATTAAGAGGTTGGAGTTTTTTCCTCACTGGCTTGCTACAGTACTATCATGACCATGGGGTCCGTATGCGCCAACCCGGCACGAATCGGTGCAACTCTTAATTTTACCACTTTGGCCTATCTTAGCTGAAAACCAACTGAGCGCAAAGTGACAAAAATATGAGGTTGGAGTTTTTGCTCGCGGGCTCCCTATGGAACGACAATGACCTTAGGCTCTGTATGACCGAATCAGGCACGAATTAAGCAACTCTTATTTTTACCACTATGCCCTTCCTTAGAAGGAAACCAATTGAGGTCAAAATGGCAAAATTAAGAGGATGGAGTTTTTGCTCGTTGGCTTAATACAGTACTACCATGACCATCGGGTCCGTATGCGCCAACCCGGCACGAATCGGTGCAAATCTTAATTTTACCACTTTGGCCTTTCTTAGATGAAAACCAATTGAGCGCAAAGTGACAAAAATAAGAGGTTGGAGTTTTTGCTCGTGGGCTCCCTATGGAACGACAATGACCTTAGGCTCTGTATGCCCGAATCAGGCGCGAATCGAAGCAACTCTTATTTTTACCACTATGCCCTTCCTTAGAAGGAAACCAATTGAGGTCAAAATGGCAAAATTAAGGGGATGGAGTTTTTGCTCGTTGGCTTGTTACAGTACTACCATGACCATAGGGTCCGTATGCGCCAACCCGGCACGAATCGGTGCAATCTTAATTTTACCACTTTGGCCTTTCTAAGCTGAAAACCAACTGAGCGCAAAGTGACAAAAATAAGAGGTTGGAGTTTTTGCTCGCGGGCTCCCTATGGAACGACAATGACATTGGCTTTGTATGCCCGAATCGGGCGTGAATCAAAGGAACTCATTTTTTTACCACTTTGCCCTTGATTAGAAGAAAACCAATTGAGGGCAAAATGACAAAATTAAGAGGTTGGAGTTTTTGCTCGCGGGCTCCCTATGGAACGACAATGACCTTAGGCTTTGTATGCCCGAATCGGGCGTGAATCAAAGCAACTCTTTCTTTTACCACTTTGCCCTTGATTAGAAGGAAACCAATTGAGGGCAAATGGGCAAAATTAAGAGGTTGGAGTTTTTGCTCACCAGCTTGCTACAGTACTACCATGACCTTAGGGTCCGTATGCCCCAACCCGGCACGAATCGGTGCAACTCTTAATTTTACCACTTTGGCCTTTCTTAGCTGAAAACCAACTGAGCGCAATGTGACAAAAATAAGAGGTTGGAGTTTTTGCTCGCGGGCTCCCTATGGAACGAGAATGACCTTAGGCTCTGTATGCCCGAATCAGGCGCGAATCGAAGCAACTCTTATTTTTACAACTATGCCCTTGCTTAGAAGGAAACCAATTGAGGGCAAATGGGCAAAATTAAGAGGTTGGAGTTTTTTCCTCACTGGCTTGCTACAGTACTATCATGACCATAGGGTCCGTATGCGCCAACCCGGCACGAATCGGTGCAACTCTTAATTTTACCACTTTGGCCTATCTTAGCTGAAAACCAACTGAGCGCAAAGTGACAAAAATATGAGGTTGGAGTTGTTGCTCGCGGGCTCCCTATGGAACGACAATGACCTTAGGCTCTGTATGACCGAATCAGGCACGAATCAAGCAACTCTTATTTTTACCACTATGCCCTTCCTTAGAAGGAAACCAATTGAGGTCAAAATGGCAAAATTAAGGGGATGGAGTTTTTGCTCGTTGGCTTGTTACAGTACTACCATGACCATAGGGTCCGTATGCGCCAACCCGGCACGAATCGGTGCAAATCTTAATTTTACCACTTTGGCCTTTCTTAGCTGAAAACCAATTGAGCGCAAAGTGACAAAAATAAGAGGTTGGAGTTTTTGCTCGTGGGCTCCCTATGGAACGACAATGACCTTAGGCTCTGTATTCCCGAATCAGGCGCGAATCGAAGCAACTCTTATTGTTACCACTATGCCCTTCCTTAGAAGGAAACCAATTGAGGTCAAAATGGCAAAATTAAGGGGATGGAGTTTTTGCTCGTTGGCTTGTTACAGTACTACCATGACCATAGGGTCCGTATGCGCCAACCCGGCACGAATCGGTGCAAATCTTAATTTTACCACTTTGGCCTTTCTTAGCTGAAAACCAATTGAGCGCAAAGTGACAAAAACAAGAGGTTGGTGTTTTTGCTCGTGGGCTCCCTATGGAACGACAATGACTTTAGGCTCTGTATTCCTGAATCAGGCGCGAATCGAAGCAACTCTTATTTTTACCACTTTGCCCTTGCATAGAAGGAAACCAATTGAGGGCAAATGGGCAAAATTAAGAGGTTGGAGTTTTTTGCTCACAAGCTTGCTACAGTACTACCATGACCTTAGGGTCCGTATGCCCCAACCCGGCATGAATCGGTGCAACTCTTAATTTTACCACTTTGGCCTTTCTTAGCTGAAAACCAACTGAGCGCAAAGTGACAAAAATAAGAGGTTGGAGTTTTTGCTCGCGGGCTCCCTGTGGAACGACAATGACCTTGGGCTTTGTATGCCCGAATCGGGCGTGAATCAAAGGAACTCTTTTTTTTACCTCTTTGCCCTTGATTAGAAGAAAACCTATTGAGGGCAAAATGACAAAATTAAGAGGTTGGAGTTTTTGCTCGCTGGATTGCTATGGTAATACCATGACGTTAGGGCCTGTATGCTCCAACCTGGGGGGAATCAAAACGACTCTTAATTTTACCACTTTGGCCTTACTTTGCTGAAAACCAATTGTGGGCAATGCGACAAAATTAAGAGGATGGAGTTTTTGCTCGCGGGCTTCCTATGAAACAACAATGACCTTAGGCTCTGTATGCCCGAATCAGGCGCGAATCGAAGCAACTCTTATTTTTACCACTATGCCCTTGCATAGAAGGAAACCAATTGAGATCAAATGGGCAAAATTAAGAGGTTGGAGTTTTTTGCTCACTAGCTTGCTACAGTACTACCATGACCTTAGGGTCCGTATGCCCCAACCCGGCACGAATCGGTGCAACTCTTAATTTTACCACTTTGGCCTTTCTTAGCTGAAAACCAACTGAGCGCAAAGTGACAAAAATAAGAGGTTGGAGTTTTTGCTCGCGGGCTCCCTATGGAACGACAATGACCTTAGGCTCTGTATGCCCGAATCAGGCGCGAATCGAAGCAACTCTTTCTTTTACCACTTTGCCCTTGATTAGAAGGAAACCAATTGAGGGCAAATGGGCAAAATTAAGAGGTTGGAGTTTTTTGCTCACTAGCTTGCCACAGTACTACCATGACCTTAGGGTCCGTATGCCCCAACCCGGCACGAATCAGTGCAACTCTTAATTTTACCACTTTGGACTTTCTTAGCTGAAAACCAACTGAGCGCAATGTGACAAAAATAAGAGGTTGGAGTTTTTGCTCGCGGGCTCCCTATGGAACGAGGATGAGTTATCTGCTCTCCCCCTTGGTGATGCGCTACTCCGATGAGACATTATCAGGCGCTACACAAAAGAATGTTAGTGGGAAAAAAAAATAAATAAATAAACCTCACACACTCCCTCACGTGTTTACACTCGAATAATGACACTCCACTCGTGTTTCACTCTTAATTGGCTTTTTTCGATAATAGTCTCACACTCTCTTGCCTTTTACCTCAAGAGTTTTCCCACTCCAGTTCTTTAAGAACTAATTGACTCAATCAAGACAAAACAACTTTGTTTTATCCCAACTAGTAATTAGGTCCAAGAAACAAGAACAAGAGAAACACGGAAGGAATGAAAAAAAATGGCACGTGCATCAAGGAAATTATACGAATGACACAGTTAACAATAAGACAAGATACCAACTAGAATCACCCCCTTTGATGATAAGGCTCAAGAAAAAAATCCTCGAATTTTTTTTTTTTTTTTTTCCTTTCTTTTCTTTTCTTTTCCTTTCTTTTCTTTTCTTTTCCTTTCACCAACTGATTTGATCACAAACAAGAATAAGCAGTTGAGAAAACCCTAACAATAACTCAGAAACCCTTGGGCAAGTGATATACGGCAGCCCCTAGAACAGATTTCAGCCAACACAAACCCTAGAACAATGAATTTCAGCAACCCTAACAATAGTGAAGAAGTCTGCTAACCACCACTATTTTTTTTTTTTTTTGTAATCAACCCTAGAACAATGAAGCCCTAGAATTAAATATGCAAGAAAAAAAAGATAGAATAAGACCTGATTGGAAACCTTGCTCTGAATACCAAATGATATGAACCCGTGGGAATGAATTCCCTTGAACCCACAATCAATTTGAAAACTCCCCAAGAAAGCCAAAAATCAAGTCAAGGATGGAGAATCTAGACCCGATGAGAATCCGTTTCAAGAACCTAGATTATATTAAAATCTAGACCCGTTGAAGAACCCGTCTCAAGAACCCAGATTACAAAGGAGGAACGCCACAAAGGTTGTGATTTACCTTTGATAAGTTCAAGAGTTCAATCAAGAACAAGAGGAGAAAACTCAACTCACAAATAAAATTCAATATTGTCTAATCTCTCAAATGAGGCTACAAAGAGTTTTTAAACCCAAACCTAATCAAAACCCTAGCCAAAATAAAGCCCCTTTTTCCCAAAATTACCCTTGATGAACAGTACCGGCTACAGTACCCGCGGCTACAGTAACCCCAACAATAAATTGATGAAACCCTAGTTCCTAAAATGTAACTTTCCAAATAAGCCCTTGGCCAAAATACAAGGCCTTCCCAAAAACATAGTTCATAAGAAATAAGACATGTGAGCCAAGCATTTTCAAACCCACTTATTCTAAACTAGTAAAATAAATCATTTAACCAAATTAGAAGCCTCCAATAACAATAGGCCGTATCTCTAAGTCATGTCTTCCACAACATGAATAAAGTGGATCAAAGCTGGTTCTTCTTCTTTCAGACCCATCTTCAGTGTTGGGCTCTTGCTGGCTTCATCCTAAGTGGATTGCACCAATCCTTGCACTGCTTCCTTGATCTTCTTGGCCCTTGATCTTGTAATTGGCCCATCTGGAACTTGCAAAGGATCTTTAAGAGTAGGCCCACCTTGGTTCCTATCATTGACGTTAGGGCCTGTATGCTCCAACCTGTGGGGAATCGGAACAACTCTTAATTTTACCACTTTGGCCTTGCTTAGCTGAAAATCAATTGAGGGCAATGTGACAAAAATAAGAGGTTGGAGTTTTGTCTCGCGGGCTTCCTATGGAACGACAATGACCTTAGGCTCACTATGCACGAATCAGGCGCGAATCGAAGCAACTATTATTTTTATCACTTTGCCCTTGCATTGAAGGAAACCAATTGAGGGCAAATGGGCAAAATTAGGAGGTTGGAGTTTTTTGCTCGCTGGGTTGCTACGGTCCTATCACGACCTTAGGGTCCGTATGTCCCAACCTGGGACGAATCGGTACAACTCTTAGTTTTACCACTTTGCCCTTGTTTAGCAGAAAACCAATTGAGGGCAAAGTGGCAAAATTAAGAGGTTGGAGTTTTTGCTCTCTGGATTGCTATGGTACTGCCTTAACCTTAGGGTCTGTATGCTCGAACCCGGGGCGAATCAGAGCGACTCTTAATTTTACCACTTGCCATTGCTTAGGAGAAAACCAATTGAGGACTAAGAGACAAATTTAAGCGGTTGGAGTTTTTTGCGCGCGGGCATCCGTTAGGACTACCAAGACCTTTGGGTCCGTATGCCTGATTTAGGTTCGAATCGGGGCAAGTCTTATGTTTACCACTTTGCCCTTGCTTAGAAGGAAACCAATTGAGCGCAAAGTGACAAAATTAAAAGGTTGGTGTTTTTGCTCGCGGGCTCCCTATGGAACGACAATGACCCTAGGCTCTGTATGCCCGAATCAGGCATGAATCAAAGCAACCCTTTTTTTTACCACTATGCCCTTGCTTAGAAGAAAACCAATTGAGGGCAAAATGACAAAATTAAGAGGTTGGAATTTTTGCTCGCTGGATTGCTATGGTATTACCTTGACGTTAGGGCCTGTATGCTCCAACCTGTGGGGAATCGGAATAACTCTTAATTTTACCACTTTGGCCTTCCTTAGCTGAAAACCAATTGAGGGCAAAGTCACAAAAATAAGAGGTTGGAGTTTTGTCTCGCGGGCTTCCTATGGAACGACAATGACCTTAGGCTCTCTATGCACGAATCAGGTGCGAATCGAAGCAACTATTTTTTTTACCACTTTGCCCTAGCTTTGAAGGAAACCAATTGAGGGCAAATGGGCAAAATTAGGAGGTTGGAGTCTTTTGCTCGCTGGCTTGCTACGGTCCTGTCACGACCTTAGGGTCCGTATGTCCCAACCTGGGACGAATCGGTACAACTCTTAGTTTTACCACTTTGCCCTTGTTTAGCAGAAAACCAATTGAGGGCAAAGTGGCAAAATTAAGAGGTTGGAGTTTTTGCTCTCTGGATTGCTATGGTACTGCCTTGACCTTAGGGTCTCTATGCTCGAACCCGTGGCGAATCAAAGCGACTCTTAATTTTACCACTTGCCATTGCTTAGGAGAAAACCAATTGGGGGCTAAGAGACAAATTTAAGCGGTTGGAGTTTTTTGCGCGCGGGCATCCGTTAGGACTACCATGACCTTAGGGTCCGTATGCCTTATTTAGGTTCGAATCGGGGCAAGTCTTATGTTTACCACTTTGCCCTTGCTTTGAAGGAAACCAATTGAGCGCAAAGTCACAAAAATAAGAGGTTGGTGTTTTTGCTCGCGGGCTCCCAATGGAACGACAATGACCTTAGGCTCTGTATGCCCGAATCAGGCATGAATCGAAGCAACTCTTATTTTTACCACTATGCCCTTGCTTAGAAGAAAACCAATTGAGGGCAAAATGGGAAATTTAAGAGGTTGGAGTTTTTGCTCGCTGGATTGCTATGGTAATACCTTGACCTTAGGGCCTGTATGGTCCAACTTGGGGGAATCGGAGCAACTCTTAATTTCACCGCTTTGGCCTTGCTTAGAAGAAAACCAATTAAGGGAAAAATGGCAAATTTAGGTTCGAATCAGTGCAAGTCTTATGTTTACCACTTTGCCCTTGCTTAGAAGGAAACCAATTGAGCGCAAAGTGACAAAAATAAGAGGTTGGAGTTTTTGGTCGCTTGGTTGCTGTGGTACTACCTTGACCTTAGGGTCTGTATGCTCCAACCCTGGGGAATCGGAGCAACTCTTAATTTTTCCACTTTCGCCTTGCTTAGACGGAAACCAATTAAGGGAAAAATGGCAAATTTAAGAGGTTGGAGTTTTTGCACGCTGGATTGCTATGTTAATAATACCTTGACCTTAGGGATTGAATGCTCCAACTTGGGGGAAATCGGAGTAACTCTTAATTTTACCGCATTGGCCGTGCTTAGAAGAACACCAATTGAGCGCAAAGTGACAAAAATAAGAGGTTGGTGTTTTTGCTCCCGGGCTCCCTATGGAACGATAATGACCTTAGGCTCTGTATGCCCGAATCAGGCTTGAATCGAAGCAACTCTTATTTTTACCACTATGTCCTTGCTTAGAACAAAACCAATTGAGGGCAAAATGACAAAATTAAGAGGTTGGAGTTTTTGCTCGCGGGCTACCTATGGAACGACAATGACCTTAGGCTCTCTGCGCACGAATCAGGCGCGAATCGAAGCAACTATTACTTTTACCACTTTGCCCTTGCTTAGAAGGAAACCAATTGAGGGCAAATGGGCAAAATTAGGAGGTTGGAGTTTTTTGCTCGCTGGCTTGCTACGGTACTACCATGACCTTAGGGTCCGTATGTCCCAACTTGGGACGAATCGGTGCAAGTCTTAGTTTTACCACTTTGCCCTTGTTTAGCATAAAACGAATTGAGGGCAAAGTGGCAAAATTAAGAGATTGGAGTTTTTGCTCTCTGGATTGCTATGGTACTGCCATGACCTTAGGGTTTGTATGCGCGAACCCGGGGCGAATCAGAGCGACTCTTAATTTTACCACTTGCCATTACTTAGGAGAAAACCAATTGAGGGCTAAGAGACAAATTTAAGCGGTTGGAGTTTTTTGCGCGTGGGCATCCGTTAGGACTACCATGACCTTAGGGTCCGTATGCCTTATTTAGGTTCGAATCGGGGCAAGTCTTATGTTTACCACTTTGCCCTTGCTTAGAAGGAAATCAATTGAGCGCAAAGTGACAAAAATAAGAGGTTGGAGTTTTTGGTCGCTTGGTTGCTGTGGTACTACCTTGACGTTAGGGTCTGTATGCTCCAACCCTGGGGGAATCGGAGCAACTCTTAATTTTTCCTCTTTGGCCTTGCTTAGAAGGAAACCAATTAAGGGAAAAATGGCAAATTTAAGAGGTTGGAGTTTTTGCATGCTGGATTGCTATGTTAATAATACCTTGACCTTAGGGATTGAATGCTCCAACTTGGGGGAAATCGGAGCAACTCTTAATTTTACCGCTTTGGCCGTGCTTAGAAGAAAACCAATTGAGCGCAAAGTGACAAAAATAAGAGGTTGGTGTTTTTGCTCGCGGGCTCCCTATAGAACGATAATGACCTTAGGTTCTGTATGCCCGAATCAGGCGCGAATCGAAGCAACTCATATTTTTACCACTATGCCCTTGCTTAGAAGAAAACCAATTGCCTATGGAACGACAATGACCATAGGCTCTGTATGCCCGAATCAGGCTCGAATCGAAGCAACTCTTATTTTTACCACTCTGCCTTTACTTAGAAGTAAACCAATTGAGGGCAAATGGGCAAAATTAGGAGGTTGGAGTTTTTGATCTCTGGATTGCTATGGTACTGCCTTGACCTTAGGGTCTGTATGCTCGAACCCGGGGCGAATAAGAACGACTCTTAATTTTACCACTTGCCATTGCTTAGGAGAAAACCAATTGAGGGCTAAGAGACAAATTTAATCGGTTGGAGTTTTTGCGCGCGGGCATCCGTTGGGACTACCATGACTTTAGGGTCCGTACGCCTGATTCAGGTTCGAGTCGGCGCAAGTCTTATTTTTACCACTTTGCCCTTGCTTAGAAGCAAACCAATTGAGGGCAAATATGCAAAATTAAGAGGTTGGAGTTTTTGGTCCTTTGGTTGCTATCGTACTACCTTGACCTTAGGGTCTGTATGCTCCAACCCTGGGGGAATCGGAGCAACTCTTAATCTTTCCACTTTAGCCTTGCTTTGCCGAAAACCAATTGATGGCAAAGTGACAAAAATAAAAGGTTGGTGTTTTTGCTCGCGGGCTTCCTGTGGAACAACAATGACCATAGGCTCTGTATGCCCGAATCAGGCACAATCAAAGCAACTCTTATTTTTACCACTCTGCCCTTGCTTAGAAGGAAACCAATTGAGGGTAAAATGGCAAAACTAAGAGGTTGGAATTTTTGCTCGCAGGTTTCCTATGGAACGACAATGACCTGAGGCTCTGTATGCCCGAATCAGGCGCGAATGGAAGCAACTCTTATTTTTACCACTATGACCTTGCTTAGAAGGAAACCAATTGGCTTGCTACAGTTCTACCACGACCTTAGGGTCCGTATGCACCAACCCGGCACGAGTCGGTGCAACTCTTAATTTCACCACTTTGGCCTTTCTTAGATGAAAACCAATTGAGCGCAAAGTGACAAAAATAAGTGGTTGGAGTTTTTGCTCGCGGGCTCCCTATGGAACGACAATGACCTTAGTAGGCTCTGTATGCCCGAATCAGGCACGAATCAAAGCAACTCTTATTTTTACCACTACGCCCTTGCTTAGAAGGAATCCAATTGAGGGCAAATGGGCAAAAGTAGGAGGTTGGAGTTTTTTGCTCGTTGGATTGCTATGGTTAATACCTTGACCTTAGGGCCGGTATGCTCCAACCTGGGGGGAATCAGAGCAACTCTTAATTTTACCACTTTGGCCTTGCTTAGCTGAAAACCAATTGAGGGCAAAGCGACAAAAATAAGAGGTTGGAGTTTTTGCTCGCGGGCTTCCTATGGAACGACAATGACCTTAGGCTCTCTATGCACGAATCAGCCGCGAATCGAAGCAACTCTTATTTTTACCACTATGACCTTGCTTAGAAGGAATCCCATTGAGGGCAAATGGGCAAAATTAGGAGGTTGGAGTTTTTTGCTCGCTGGCTTGCTACGGTACTACCATGACCTTAGGGTCCGTATGTCCCAACCTGGGACGAATCGGTGCAACTCTTAGTTTTACCACTTTACCCTTGTTTAGCAGAAATCCAATTGAGAGCAAAGTGGCAAAATTAAGAGGTTGGAGTTTTTGCTCTCTGGATTGCTATGGAACTGCCTTGACCTTAGGGTGATAGGAACCAAGGTTGGCCTACTCTTAAAGATCATTTGCAAGTCCCAGATGGGCCAATTACAAGATCAAGGGCCAGGAAGAAGCAATGCAAGGATTGGTGCAATCCACTTGGGATAAAGCCAGCAAGAGCCCAACACTGAAGATGGGTCTGAAAGAAGAAGAACCAGCTTTGATCCACTTTATTCAAGCTGTGGAAGACATGACTTAGAGATACGGCCTATTGCAATTGGAGGCTTCTAATTTGGTTAAATGATTTATTTTATTAGTTTAGAATAAGTGAGCTTGAAGATGCTTGGCTCACATGTCTTATTTCTTATGAACTATGTTTTTGGGAAGGCCTTGTATTTTGGCCAAGGGCTTATTTAGAAAGTTACATTTTAGGAAGTAGGGTTTCATCAATTTATTGTATGGGTTACTGTAGCCGTGGGTACTGTAGCCGGTACTGTTCATCAAGGGTAATTTTGGGTAAAATGGGCTTTATTTTTTTTCAAATTGATTGTGGGTTCAAGGGATTCTATTCCCGCGGGTTCATATCATTTGGTATCAGAGCAAGGTTTCCAATCAGGTCTGATTCTATATTTTAATTTCTTGCATCCTTAAATTTAATTCTTGGGCTATATTGTTCTAGGGTTGCCAAAAAAAAAAAAAGAATTGCAGAAACAAAAAGTATGCTGCCGAAATTCTTAGGGTTTTGGGTTTGACTGAAATTTGCATCATCTAGGGTTTCAAAATTCTAGAGTTTAATGCATCTCTAAGTTTGTCAATTGCTTGGAGTGTGCCGTTTCATTGATTCTCTTCTATTTTATTGTCAATTCTTATGTGCTTGAATTCAGTTTCTTGATTTTCACAATTGAGTATTGTAATTTTTGATTTAATTAAAGAGAAGAAAAGAAAATAAAAGAAAAGAAAAGAAAGGAAAGGAATATACTAATATTAATATAGTAATTACATAATATATAATACTAATATACTAATATATAGTATTACTATATAGTATACTAATACTATATAGTAATGCTATTAGTATATAACATATAATATTAAACTAATAGTATACTAATATATTGTATGGTAAAATGTTATAATATATAACATTATCCTAATACTATTAGTACTTATCCTAATGCCATTAGATATATACTAACACTAATACTATATATATATAATGGAAAAATAATTCACAGTATAAGTAAATTCATGTATGCATTTATAACAAGACATATAAACATTCTTATAATCTTTTCATAGACCACATTTTTTTTAGTGTAGTCACAAAATGTTAGTATTTTGAAACAAATTTTCAAAATTAAAAAGAGATTATATTCAAGAGAAATATTATAAGTATCTAGAAAAAATACAGATATATAACTATTATATTAATAAATATTAATTACTGAATAACGTCCTAAATTCACGTTCGAACGTATATTAGTTACGTTCGAACGTTAAAAAAATGCAAAAATTTTCCTGCTCAATTTACTCAGATTTGTGATGATCTTTCGACGTTCGAACGTTTCAATTTAACGTGCGAACGTGAATTGAGATATATGAGATTTCATCGATTTACGTTCGAATGTTTGATTATAATACGTTCGAACACGAGAAGAAAAATGCGAGAAATTTCCTGCTCGATTTCCTCACCTCTGTGATGATCTGAAACGTTCAAATGTTAAAATTTTTTGTTCAAAGTCAATTGATGAAATTAACTGGGAAATTTATAAATGTTTGAACGTTAAATTTGCGTATGTTCAAACATGAAAATAAAAGTATGGCATATTTCCCGCTTGATTTTGAGCTATGTCATAGGAAGATACGTTCGAACGTGTATATTTAACGTTCGAACGTTATTTGCCAAAAATTTGGCTGAAATTTTTTAACATTCGAACGACATCTGAATATCTAGAAAAAATATTTTAACGTTTGAACGTATAACTTAAACGTTCGAGAGAGAGAGTTGGGTGAGGGTCGTGGGTTAGAGAGAGAGTCCGAGTGATAGAGGGTTGTGGGTTAGAGAGTTGAATGAGAGAGGGTGTAACGTTCTGTTCCCGGAGGTCCATAGAGTTAACTCTTAATACCTAAAATTAACTTAAATAACACAACTATAAAATCCAGAAAATCTTATAAAATGTTAATCCATTTAATCAATCTAAATATCTAAATTCCTCTATGGGGACAATAAAGAAAATCTCAATAACAGAAATTAAAAACTTTCCAAAACTTGAAATTATCCCTAACTCATCAAATCAAAATACCCGAAAAATAAAATCAGTTTACTAACTATGACTCTCAAATAAGCACTTGTACCCTCAGACACTTATTCCACTTCGATCATCACACCTTACTAAAACTTCTTACTCTTGTTCTCCAACTGAACCATCAAAATTATCTGAAAAATATATGGAGATAAGGGGTGTGTTATCAACAACTCATTAAGCAAAGGACATATACTAGTGTGTAAACATGAGCATTTACAGAAATCAGAATGCAGAACAAAACAATTTCAACTTCAGAGTACGGAAGCAGAACATGTTATCAAAATATCAGAGCGAAGATTTAGAAATAATTTCATTCAAAAATTTCCTTTGGCATAGCATAAATGATCATCATCATCATCAGAACATCATATCAGAACAGAAACCATGTATAACCCTCGTGGTAGGGTTGTAAAATCTGTGGATAGCCCAGTAGAAAATAAAACACTCTGTAATCAAGGTGTGCACTCAAAACAGAGACCACTACTATAACCCATGGTAGGGCCGTATCTATTATTATAACCCGTGGTTGGGCCGTATCCACTATTGTAACCAGTGGTTGGGCCGTATCCACTATTATCACTTGTGGCAGGGTCGTAACTGAACAGAGCGGAAACAAAATCAAATTCAGAATCAGAGAGTCCTGCCAAAGGTTTTCAGAAATCACGTCTTATCAAAACAGAGTATTGAACAAAATCTTCAGAACAGAACAAAATCATATCACAACATAATTTATGCACAAATTTCATATTCGTTCATTTTTTCAAAGTTCAGAAACCAAATGTCAAAAATAAGCTCATGTCTACACCAGTTATAACAGAAAATACTTTCTTCTTAAACAGAATCTCATGAGTAATGCAGAACAAATATCTGAGGTTATTTTCAGATTTCTTTTCATAATAAAACATGCACATTTTCCAAAAAGGACCTCAGTTCATTTTATTTTATGCAAAGTCTAGCATAGGAACCTCGCTTACCTGGACTTCTTAGCTTTTTTAGAATTTTTCTCAAAAATGTCGAACAATAATTAATCGTCACCTATAAAATAATCACATAATTCTCGTAAATTTTCAATTAATCTCATATTTTGATATTTAATCCAACGCTTCTAAAATAACCTATTAAATTCCTCAAAACCTAAAATTCAAATAATCACTTTCTAAAATCGTCACTGTTGATTTAATAACTATGACTAAAACATTTTAAAGTTTGATCTATTTATTATTGAAAACAAACTATAAAGTTTAATACTAGATAATATAATTATCCCAAAATATTTTAAAATAAACATAACTATTTTTAAATAGACTATATCATATCTAAAGTGTAAAAACAACATTACTCCAATATTATTTACTCTTAAAATAAATCTTTACTTAATAACATGTTAAAAATACTTAAGTGATTTTTGTAATCCTAAATATATAAGAGTGTACTATTACATAATAAAAATTAAAAGCCCATTAATATATCATGAATTAAAGGGTATTACGGTAATTTCAATTAATTCTATGAAAACTAAAAAAAACTTACGTAAATCAACCTAACATGCATGGCAGGGCTTACTCACGGAGGAAATCACGCGGCAGCGTGCGACGTAGCGAGGGGCTAGGTAGACGGCGGTGATCTCGGTGGAGCACTGGATGAGTGAGAGAGAGAGAGAGAGACTAACGAATGAAGAAAAAAAATGAAAGACAGATTAAGTCGAGAGAGTGACACAGAGGTGCTGTCGGTGGCTTACCGAAAGGGACGCGGCAGAAAAGGACTGGCGTGGAGTGACCGTCGGAGTTCTCTGTGCTAGTGGTAACGACGTGGAAGCGCTGGCACCGTTTGTGGTGGCTTTGAACGATAAGTGCACCGGGTTGGGTTGCTCTGTTTTCGGTGGCTAAAACAGGGCAGTTTTCGGTTCACTACGTAGGTGGTCATCCTTGGCAATATGGTGGTGGTGCAGTGGTGTACGGCAGAGGAGCCAGAGCTCCAATGATGGTCAAATGGAGGTGGTGCACGGCGAAGTGGAGCTGCGATCCGTGGAGTTGCAGTGTGAACGGGTTGTGTCGATTTGTATGGGGCAGTGAGAGTTCGGTGAAAACACACGGTGGTTTCCGTCGTGCGGGATGTGGTTCGAGTGTTTCAGGCTTGGCTCGTTTGTGGCAGTGGTTCAGGTGCTGCACGGCTGCGCTATGGGGAAGGGCTCACGGTGTGGAGGAGAAGTGGGCTACAGAGGGAAACGGCTGGGCAGGGGGGCGGTTTCTGAAATATACTAGAAAGATAGGTGTATTTATATATATGTGAGGTGCAAACCCTAGAGATAAGAAGGAGACGTGCGTGCAGATGAAAGCTGAGTCGTGTGCGTGCATGCATGTCGTGAACGAGAGGAAGGCCTAGGGGGGAAAAGAAAAAAAAATAGATGGAAAGAAAAGAAAACATGCAGGAAAAAAAAATAAACGTGTGAAGAAAATAAAATGAACTAAAAATAAATAAATAAAAATTGAGCTTGGTCCAGGTGTTACAGAGGGTCGTGGGTTAGAGAGAGATAGAGTGAGAAAGGATTAGAGTGAGAGAGAATTGAGTGAGAGAGAGTTAAATATTTTGGAACTCTAGTTCCATTGATTTTGGTAAGGAAAAACTCTTTTTCTTTTGTATTTTTTTTAATTTTATGATATTTGTCTTGTGTTTTTTTCATATATATGTCTCTAACAAGTTAGTATTGTATTTTTTTTTGAAGGATTGGTTGTTTTGGCAAGTTGAAAGCTTTTGATTTGTAAGAGGATATTGTTAGTGCTAGGTATATTTCTAAACATTAGCAATATGTTTATACATTTTGTGAAGGATTTTATGGGATGTGTATAATGTGAGTTTTTTGAAGGACTTTGATGAATTTGATATGGGTAGAGTATTTTGAATTGAGTAGTGAATTTTGATTGTATATATACATAGTGAATATGTATCAATTTATTGATGAATTAGAAGGAATTAAATTGTTTATATTGATGAATTAGAAGGAAATATTTATGATATGGATTGTGTAATATGATGAATTAATATGGAAATTGGGCGGGATATTTTATTCTGTTTATGCTTACTCTTTAAATATTATGATTATTGTTTGTGAATTTTGTGATATTATGTGAGTTTATGGTGTTCATTGATGAATTAATATGTTTAGAAATATTGTTGTGGGAATATTGTGAATATGTTGTGATATGGATTTGAAATATTGTGATTATTGTTTGTGAATTTTTATTGAATATGTTTATATGGTTAGAAATATATTGTATTTAATTTATGGATTTATGTGAATTTTTTGATATAATATTTTTTGGTGTTTTTTGAATTTGTTCCTTAACAAGAAAATTATAAATTTAGGAACTTAATTTAAGTTAAGATTAAAAACATTTAATATACATTTAATATGAGAATTAATATTTAATATTTATTAAGTATATATAATATATTCATACTAATTTAGTTAGAATATGATTATTATGCAAATTATAAGTATAATATATAACTTAATTTTAAAAAAAAAGTATATAACTTAACTATATATAAAGTATAATATACATATAATAACTATAATTGAAGAAGTAAGAACGTATGAGCGACGCTCCAAGAACGATGCATTTTCTTGAAAGCTCTTCTTGAGCCTTCATCCGCTACTAGGATTTGTTCCTAGAGTCACGTAAGGTTGCATGGCAGCCGCTGAAAATGCAAGTAGAAGATTGTTCGTGGATCTCGTTTCGGTGGTGCCCCAGCCTCTTTCAGAGTTGTTTGTGTCACACCGAGTGCCGAAAATTAAGGATGGGGAACTATTCTTTTAGTTCTCAAAGGAGGAAATATATCATTCGGTAGAACCCTTTAGGTTCTCTATCGTCTTGAAATTTCTTCAGAACCGTCCTTCTTTAGATGCCATTCGGGCTTTCATTTGAAATCGTTGGAGTCTTGATGGAACTCCGGTTGTTTCTACTATGAGGCGTCCTAGGAATGTTTTTGTACGAATGTCTTCTGAGGAAGATTGCATGAAGGCGTTATCACGGGAAGCTTGCGACATTGATGGGGTTCCATATCGTGCATTCCATTGGACACCAGAATTTAAGGAAGATGAAGAACCATTGATTGTTCCGGTCTGGATGTATTGCCAGGTTTGCCTCCTAACTAATTACCATGAATCTTTTTTAAAAATTCTGACAGCCCCGATAGGTAGATTTATTAGGCGTGATAATCCCACTAGTTGTGTGACTCGTACAGATGGTGCCCGTATTTGTGTGGAGATGGATGATGCAAAGGAGCCTTTATCTCATTTTTGGATTGGGACTTCGGGGATGGGCTCTAGCCGTAAGCAAGAAATTGTATATGAAACTCTGCCCACGTTCTATTCTAAATGTAAAATTCAAGGGTATAATGTGCGGACTTGTCGAGCTGAGAACTTGTTGAAGAACAAGTACCTGTTGTTGAAGAATCGAAAGATACAACATTTCCTTCGGTTTCTGTGGACAAAGAAGTAGCAGAGAGTATAGTCCCTGAGGCAAATCTGGTAACAGGGGAATCTTCGTCACCTTTGTTGATTGAAGAGTTAGAAGTGGATAAAGAAAGTGGTGAGGCTCCTGTTACTGAGTGTTCTGCTAAGGAGAGGAAGAATAAGGTTACATCATAGAATAATGAAGTGATACAACATTCTTCTTCCATGTCGAGGGAGGCAGAGGTGGTCACAAATAGGTTGGAGGTTGAGGACGTTCATATTAACAATCCGGAGGTGGACACCGAGTAGTGGGATGAGGATCAATTGCAAGAGGATGCTTTCTTTTTGGAAGAGGGGTCAATGTCAGATCCAGAACCTGATTTACATGCTGAAGTTTTTCCGCAGGACAAAGAATATCATACGGAAACAGAGTGATAAGCCAGGAAGCGGAAATATCGTAAAAAGCATTTTGAGAAAGTCAGGAGTTCCAATCGGGTGATCACTCGAGCCACTAAATTCTCTCTATGACAAGTCCCATATTTGTCTAGAACATCAGGGGGATCGGAACTTCTATGGGACGCTTAAAGAATTTGCTCAAAAAATTTAAACCGAAGATGACAGTGTTGATGGAACCATTCCAGACTCCTGATAAAGTTAAAAGGTATATGCAGGCTTTTCATTTTGATAACGTAATAACCAATGAGGAAGTGGGTGGGAAAATCTCGATCTTTTGGATGAATGAATTGGCTGTGCAGGTTGTCTGCATGGCTTCACAGTTTTTGTCGTTACGTATAGCAGAGGGAAATGATCATTTTCTGGGTAACTTTATATATGCTAAGTGTAATATGATTGAAAGGCAGATTTAATGGGAGGAGCTGAGGTTGAGTAGTATGGGATCTGTGTTTGTTTGCTGGAGATTTCAATATTATTCACTCGGATTTGGAAAGGGGTGGTAGAGCAAGGCCAATAGCTGCTATGGACGATTTCAACCGATGGATTCACCAAGGTGGGTTGATCGACATGAATTCACAGGGAAGTAAGTTGTCTTGGTGCAACGGCCAGCGTAGATTAGCTAGAGCTTGGGCTAAACTGGATCGAGTGCTCATTGATGCTAATTAGTCTTCTTTTCCTAATGCGACTTGTTCATATTTGCCAAGGACGACTTCGGATCATTGTCCCATGTTCATAGAGTTCCTTAAGGATAAGGATCCTTATTCTTATGGCCTTTCTCCATTTCAGTTTCAGCAAATGTGGATTGAGCACCTAGATTTTATTGATTTTGTTGAGTATGTGTGGTCTGAACCAACAGTTGGTACGGGGCTTGATAAACTTGCTAGTAAGCTTAAAATGCTTATGGTGGCTCTTCGTGAATGTAATAAGAGGGTGTTTGGGAGGACTAATGCTCATATTCCTTTTCTTGAAGAGAAGGTCGAGTTTCTGGAAGGTCGTCTGCAAAGAGAATGGGATGTAGATGCTAAAAGGGAGCTTGTGTTGGCCGCTGCTGAGTTGTCTTCTTGGAGATGTAGGGAAGATACCAGATTAGCTCAAATGGCAAAAATAAAATGCAAGATGGAAGGCAATCGCAATTCTAAGAATTCAAGGAATGAGAACTCCAAACAGGATTGAGTTTAATTCACTGGAAGCAATTCATCATGGTGCCGTCGATTATTTTGCAAGTTTTCTCCAAAAGGATAACCAGTCAAGAGCACTTCCGAATTTATCTTATTTAATCTCGCCGGTTATTGAAGAAGAGGATTGTGTCCGTCTTTGTTATTCCCCTTCCTTAGATGAAGTCAAGGAGGCTCTCTCTTCTATTCCTATAAACAGTTCTCTGGGGCCAAATGGTTTTTGGTGCGGGTTTTTTTAAGAGCTGTTGGGAGGTGCTTAAGATGGATGTCTTGGTAGCTATCTCAGAATTTTTTCTCTCCAAAAATCTTCCGAGGTTTTACTTGGCTTCTTTCATTCTGCTTATTCCGAAGACAGATGTGCCTTTGGGATTTGATAAATTTAGGCTAATAAGTCTCTGTTCGGTCTTCTATAAATTTTGTTCCAAAATTATTGTGAATCGTCTAACAGGTCTTCTTCCCAAATTGATATCTCCTGAACAATGAGCTTTTATCCCTGGGCAGAGCATATTTGAGAATATTAGTCTTACTCAGGAAATGTTTCATTCTCTGAATAAGGCGTCCCATGGTGGCAACAATATGATTAAAGTTGATATGGCCAAAGCATATGATTGGGTGGGTTGGAATTTTCTGTTGGAGGTCCTCTGTTGTTTTGGCTTCCCTCCTCCTTTTTGTGAATTAATTCATGCTTGCATTTCGAATATTTGGTATTCTGTGATGCTAAACGGAACGACGAAAGGTTTTTTTCAAGGTGGTTGTGCGTTACGTCAGGGGGATCATCCCCTATCGCCGTATCTTTTTATTAGTCTTCAAGAGGTAATTTCTCGACTTTTGAAACATAGCGTGGCGGCCAATAAGATTGGGCAATTCTCCCAAGCCCGAGGTACTCCTCAGATTTCTCTTCTTATGTACGCTGATGACATTGTGATTTTTTGAATAGTAGTAAGAAGTCTATTAGGGAACTTTTATTGGTGTTTGAAAAGTATGAAGCATGGTCAGGCCAGATGATTAATAAAGAAAAAACTGCCATATTTTTTTCTACAAAAATTTTCGTTGTCCGTAAGAGAGCTCTAAAAAGGCTGACAGGGTTCTCGGAAGGTTCTTTTCCCTTTAAATATTTAGGGGTTCCGATTGTCTTGGGGCGCCTAAAGCATGTGCATTTGGAGGAGATGGTTAATAAAGTCTAGAATAAAATTAGTGGCTGGAAAATGAAGCTTCTTTCCTCGGGTGGCCGTTTGATACTTCTTCGGCATGTGCTTTCTAGTATGGTTTTACATCTATTTGTTGTTTTGTAGGTTCCCCAATCTATTATTAAAGCGTTAAACCGTATGATGAGCATATTCTTTTGGGGTGAGGTGAGTGGTAAAGGAAAAAAAAAGTTGATAGCATGGGACATTATTTGTAAGCCAATAGAGGAAGTTGGCCTGGGATTATGCAACTTGGAGGATATGCAAAAAGCCTTGCACATGTAGCTTGCGTGGAGCTTAATTCAAGGTACGTCATTATGGGCTAATTTCTTTGAGGGAAAATATGTGGGTTCTTTTCCTTGGTCCTCATTGACATGAAAAAAGGAACGAGGTTTTGGAAAATGATCGTTAGAAGTATTCCTGATGTTCTTAATAATTTAAAGTGGCGAGTGAGAGATGGGAACATTTTATTTTGGTATGACAAATGGAGGGATAAGGGTCCGTTAATTGATGATTTCCAACTTGTGGGTAACCCGCTGCTTAAAGTTAATGATTGAAGCTGTCTAATATTTGGGATATGGAGCTGTTGACTACGTTAGTGGGATAGGATAATGTGGATGACATTATTGAGGCTTTGGCCGGTTGTAAGGAGGAGTCTGATGTGTTGATCTGGACTAACCATGAGAGTGGTAGTTTTTCTACTAAATCATCATGAGATTGCATTCGTATACAAGGTTCAAGTATGGACTGGCACCATTGGATGTGGCATAAGTTGTTGCCAATTAAAATTTCAGTTTTTATGTGGAAACAATGGAATATAGCTTTGAGTGTTGATAATCGTCTTCGACGTATTAGGACCCCGATAGTTTCTCGTTGTGATTGCTACAGAGAAGGTAAGTACAAAGACCAAAATCATGTACTTTTTGGAGGAGACTTTGTAGCTAACATATGGCGTTATTGTGGCACTATCTTTGGTCTCCCTCTTGGTCGTACTTGGATGGAGACAGTGACGGCCTGGTTTCGACTTGCGTCAACCTACTCTCAAGTGGGGCTTTTTGTGGGGCTTCTTCCTTCTATTATTACTTGGTATCTTTGGTGCAGAAGATGCACTGCCAGTATGGATGGTCGCATTCAGTCTATCAATTCGGTTCGGTATACTATTAAGAATTGGATGGGTTCAATAAGTCAAGACATGAATAAGGTTACTAAATGTTCTACGTACGATTTGCAGATTTTACAGGCTTTGCAAATTCCCCCTTTGGTTCCCGCTAGGTAGTATTTAAAGCTTATGACTTAGCAAAAGCCTGTTCAATGATGGTTTAAGTTGAATATAGATGGTAGTAGTCTAGGCAACCCAGGCTCTTCAGGGGTGGGTGGTATTATTAGAAATGATTGAGGACATTTGGTTCATGTTTTTAATTCTCATATTGGTTTCGGTTCAAATAATAGAGCTGAGTTGTTAGCTCTGATGCAGGGTCTCAAAACCTGTAAAAATCTAGGGATTAATTTTAGGGAAATTGAATTAGGTTCTCAAGTGGTGATCTCGTGGTGGAATAGGCGGAGATGTGGCACATGGTATTTGGAGGATTTTTGGGAGGATATTCTTGGCCTCATGGACTCTATGGTTTGCGCAGTTCGGCACGCGTACAGGGAGGGAAATAAAGTTGCTGACTAGTTGGCTCGGAGTGGGGCAGCTGGTCTTAACATGGAATGGAATATTATCGAGGATACGCCTAGGATTCTTCAAGGATTAATTCGCTTGGATAAACTGGGTTTCTCATCTTTGCGTTGTTGTTTGCATCATCTCTCATGTGGCATTTGGTCGTCATGTTGGTTTGGTAAGATTTTATTTTATGTTTATGTTGTGTTAACGTCTTTTTTGCAGGTGTGGTTTTTGCGCTCGTATTTTTTTCCTTTGGTTTGTTGTGTCTTTGGTCAGCAGATTCTAGGCTCTTTTGACACCTAGTTTCGGAATTTTTTTGCTTATCTTGTACCTCAGGTGTCGTTCTGTAACCACAGTTTTCCTCTACCATAAGTGAGGGTTTAGTAATAAAATTAGGACGGGATCACTTGTGGACAAGTGATTCTCGGCTCTTCTTAAAAAAAATCTATAATTAATAATTACTTATTAAATATTCTTACTATTGTGAAGTTCCAAACCATTATTTTATTAAATATATATATATATATATAAAATAAAGAAAGTAAAATACTCTTTGAGAAAAAAGTCTTAAACCTACCAAATAAGTAAAAAGTTAGAATAAAGAAATATACTTATTTAAAATAAACTAGAGAGTAAATAAATAAGGATCAAATAAATGATTTTGACTAAATTTTAATAAAAATTTTAATAATAATTAAAATTACATAGGTATCAATTAACAATGTCTTGAGATATATAATAATAATTAAAATTAAAATTTAGGAATAATAATAGTAAATGATCTTGACTAAATTTTAGTCTAATTGCTTGATTGTCGTAATCTCTCCGACCTTGAGAGTTGTCAAGGCTAGAGAGTTTGTGACAGTTAAGTAATTAGACTAAAATTTAGACATTTCTTCAAGATCATTCTCTCAATCTACTCATGACAGGAAACTTGTGAACATATTCTTCAATCTCTCTCTAGTTTAACAATATAACACTACTATTTGTTTGACATTGTTAATTCAAACAACATGGGGATATTGTTTGTAGTTGTTTTGATAGATATTGTGTGACATTGCATAAATAACCTTAAACCTGTTTGGAAATTAGTGTACATTTATGTGTCCACTAATTCCTGAATTGTCCAGTGTAGATAGTTTGGGATTATATTATCTGTATTGCATATTTTTATTACTCCTACTCTCCACATTTAATATGAAGTTTTGGTGTCTTCCTTTACTGTTCTTCGGGTATACTGTTCATAGGGTCACAATCCCTCTATGTGAACATGTATACTTGGAGAACTATGTGGAGGTGCTGCCGAATTTCTACTAACGTGGAAAGTAGTAAAGTGAAAAGATTTCTGCAATATGGATAATATAATCTCGAATACGATAGGACCAATTACCTTATCAAAAAAGCAATGAGAATTGGAACATGACATGCATAGATAGATGTTTTTAGAAATGGATAAAAGTTGGATGCGTCTGGGTGATAGACTTGAAAAAGATTATGAACCCTACGATGGAAACCAAGTTGGGCCTACTCTTAAAGATCATTTGCAAATTCCAGATGGGCCACTTACAAGATCAAGGGCCAAGAAGATCAATGAAGCAATGCACGGATTGGTGCAATCCACTTGGGATGAAGCTAGCAAGAGCCCAACACTCAAGATGGGCTTGAAAGGAGAACCAGCTTTGATCCACTTGATTCAAGCTGTGGAAGACATGACTTAGAGTTAAGGCCTATTGTTATTGGAGACTTCAAATTTAGTTAAATGATTTATTTTATTAGTTTAGAATAAGTGGGCTTGAAGATGCCTGGCCCACACGTCTTATTTTCAATGAACTAGGGTTTTCAAGAAGGCCTTGTATTTTGGCCAAGAGCTTATTTGGAAAGTTACTTTTTAGGAATTAGGGTTTCAAGAGGTACTGTAGCCATACTGTAGCCGCGGGTACTGTAGCGCGACACTGTTCATCAGGGCATTTTGGGTAAAAAGGGATTTACTTTGGCTAGGGTTTTAATTAGGTTTAGTTTAAATACTCCTTGTAGCCTCATTTGAAGGTGAGACAATATTGAATGTTATTTGTGAGTTGAGGTTTTTCCTCTTGTTCTTGATTGAACTCTTGAACTTATCAAAGGTAAATCACAACCTTTGTGGCGTTCCTCCTTTGTAATCTAGGCTCTTGAGACGAGTTCTTCAATGGGTCTAGATTTTGATATAATCTAGGTTCTTGAAACGAGTTCTCATCGGGTCTAAGTTTTTCCATCCATTGACTTGAATTTGGGTTTCTTGGGGAGTTTTCAAATTGAATGTGGGTTCAAGAGATTTTGATATGAACCTGCGGGAATGAATTCCCTTGAACCCACAATCAATTTGAAACCTCCCCAACAAAGCCAAAAATCAAGTCAAGGATGGAGAATCTAGACCCGATGAGAACTGTTTCAAGAACCTAGATTATATTAAAATCTAGACCCGTTGAAGAACCCGTCTCAAGAATCCAGATTACAAAGGAGGAACGCCACAAAGGTTGTGATTTACCTTTGATAAGTTCAAGAGTTCAATAAAAAACAAGTGGAGAAAACTCAACTCACAAATAAAATTCAATATTGTCTAATCTCTCAAATGAGGCTACAAAGAGTTTTTAAACCCAAACCTAGTCAAAACCCTAGCCAAAATAAAGCCCCTTTTACCCAAAATTACCCTTGATGAATAGTGCCGGCTACAGTACCCGCGGCTACAGTAACCCCTACAATAAATTGATGAAACCCTAGTTTCTAAAATGTAACTTTCCAAATAAGCCCTTGGCCAAAATACAAGGCCTTCCCAAAAATATAGTTCATAAGAAATAAGACATGTGAGCCAAGCATCTTCAAGCCCACTTATTCTAAACTAATAAAATAAATCATTTAACCAAATTAGAAGCCTCCAATAACAATAGGCCGTATCTCTAAGTCATGTCTTCCACAGCTTGAATAAAGTGGATCAATGCTGGTTCTTCTTCTTTCAGACCCATCTTCAGTGTTGAGCTCTTGTTGGCTTCATCCCAAGTGGATTGCACCAATCCTTGCATTGCTTCCTTGATCTTCTTGGCCCTTGATCTTGTAATTGGCCCATCTGGAACTTGCAAAGGATCTTTAAGAGTAGGCCCACCTTGGTTCCTATCATTCCCCCTCTCCTCAAAAGGATTCGACCTCGAATCTTCACCTACATCAAAAGGAGAAAGATCAGAAACATTGAAAGTTGCAGAAACTTTATACTCACCTGGAAGATCCACTTTATATGCATTGTCATTAATTTTCTCAAGAATTTGGAAAGGTCCATCTCCTCGAGGATGCAACTTAGTCCTTCTATGGGCTGGGAATCTTTCTTTGCGCATGTGAACCCAAACCCAATCTCCTGGTTCAAAGATGACACACCTTCGTCCTCTATTGGCTTGGGAAGCAACCCTTTCATTCTTTCGGGCAATTTGAAGCCGTACCCTCTCATGAAGTGACTTCACCAACTCCGCCTTCTTTTGTCCATCCAAACTGTTCCTCCGAGATAGAGCATCAGCAACAATGTTCTCCTTACCTTGCTTGTAACGGATGACATAGGGAAAGGTCTCAATGTATTCCATCCATCTAGCATGCCTTTTATTGAACTTACCTTGACCCTTGAGATGCTTCAATGATTCATGATCGGTGTGGATCACAAATTCCCTTGGCCATAGGTAGTGCTGCCAAGTCTCTAATGCACGAACAAGAGCGTAAAGCTCTTTGTCGTAAGGAGGGTACTTCAGGGATGCCCCACTTAACTTTTCACTGAAGAAGGCTATGGGACGCCTATCCTACATCAAAACGGCTCCAATCCCTATTCCTGAGGCATCACATTCAATCTCAAAAGCTTTGTTAAAATCAGGTAATACTAACACAGGTGCAGAGCACAACCTTTCTTTAATAGTGGCAAAAGCATTCTCTTGATTAGCCCCCCAATGAAACCCAACATTCTTTTTAATTACCTCAGTGAGTGGTGCAGTAATGGTGCTGAAGTCTTTAACAAAACGCCGATAAAAGCTTGCTAAGCCATGAAAGCTTCTTACCTCAGTGATGCTTTTTGGCGTTGGCCACTCCTTGATGGCCTTGACTTTCTCTTCATCCACCTCAATACCCTTCGTACTAACAACATAACTAAGAAAAACAACTTTTTCCATGCAAAAGGCATATTTCTTGAAATTAGCATACAACTTTTTCACATCTCAACACATCAAACACATATCTCAAATGCTCAATATGTTCATTTAAGTTCTTGCTGTACACTAAGATATCATCAAAGTACACAACCACAAACTTGCCTATGAATGCACGTAGGACATGGTTCATTCATCTCATGAAAGTACTGGGCGCATTTGTAAGTCCAAATGGCATAACCAACCATTCATAAAGCCCATACTTAGTCTTAAAAGCAGTTTTCCATTCATCAACCTCATTCATTCTAATTTGATGGTACCCACTTTTAAGATCAATTTTACTGAAAATACATGAGCCATGCAATTCATCAAGCATATCATCCAATCTAGGAATGGGATGGCGATACTTTACCGTGATATTGTTGACCGCCCTGCAATCAATGCACATCCTCCACGTCCCATCCTTCTTTGGCACTAGTAGCACTGGTACTGCACAAGGGCTCATGCTCTCCCTCACGTATCCCTTGCTCATCAAATCTTCAACATGCCTCTGAAGTTCCTTTGTCTCCTCTGGATTACTCCTATAGGCTGGTCGGTTTGGAATAGCAACCCCGGGCACAAAATCAATCTAGTGCTCAATGCCTCTAATGGGTGGCAACTCATTTGGCAACTCATCCGGGAATACATCCTCAAACTCCTGCAACAAAGAAACAGCCAAACTAGGAAGAAACTGGTTAGTTTCATCAAGAGTAAGATAAGACTCTTTATAGACAAGAAAAATCATAGGGCGATCTGCGAAGAAAGCCCTCTTAACCTCACTCTCTCTTGCATATAAACTCACTTTTGCCTTTCCTTTTCTTTCAGAAGACTCTCTTTCTTTTTTCTCTAGTGGCTCTACTCTTTTTTCTTTACTCTCAGCCACCTCTCTACTTTCTTTTTCACTCTTTCTTTTATGCTCTTTTTCACTCTCACTCTTTCTTTTTTGCTCAATCTCTTTTTCACTCTTTCTTTTTTGATCACTCTCATTTTCACTCTTTCTCTTCTGATCACTCTCATTTTCACTCTTTCTTTTTTGAGCAACCTCACTTTTCAATTTCAATTGGTCCTCATAGACCTGGCTTGGAGTTAAAGGAGCAAGCTTAATTGTTTTGCCCTCCTTTTCAAAGCTGTACATGTTCTTGAACCCATCATGTGTCACTCTCCTATCATACTGCCACGGCCTCCCCAACAAAATATGGCCCGCATGCATAGGCACAACATCACAAAGCACCTCATCCTGATACTTCCCAATAGAAAAAGTAACTAACACTTGTTTATCCACCCTAACCTCTCTACAATCATTCAACCACTGCAATTTGTATGGTCTAGAGTGTTTTAAGGTTGGTAAATTCAATTTCTCAACCAAAGTAGTGCTAGCCACAATAGTACAACTCCCTCCATCAATGATCATACTACATACCTTATTGTTGACGTGGCATCTAGTATGGAAAATGTTATCTCTCTGTTGCTCTGTATCATCCACCTTAATGTGTGCATTAAGAGCACGCCTGGCAACAAGAGACTCACCTGTCACAGGGTATACCACTCCATCATCATCACTAGCATCATCCAACTCGGGCACCTCATCACTATCATCCTCACTCTCAGTCATCACCTCCCCATTGTCACGCATAATCATCACCCTCCTATTTGGACATTGAGAAGCAATATGCCCTGAACCCAAACACTTAAAACATTTCATATCTCTATAGCGTGAAGGTTGGGATTCTACCTTGGGTTTGTTGCTAGTTCCCTCATCTTTTCCCTTAGGTGGTTCGGTCTTTCTCTTTGCTTCAGCTGGATCATTCCTATCCCATTTTGATTTCCAAGTAGTGCTAGAAACCGAAGTGTACCTTGCTGTCCCTTTTCTCTTTAATTGTCTCTCTACCTTCATAGCCATGTGCACCATGTCCTCTATCTCCACATAATGCTGCAATTCAATTACATTGGCTATGTCCCTATTTAACCCACTCAAAAATCTAGCCATGGTGGCCTCTCGGTCCTCCTCTACATTAGCCCGAATCATCGCCACCTCCATCTCCTTATGGTAATCCTCCACACTCCTAGACCCCTGTGTAAGATTTTGTAATTTCTGGTAGTAATGGCTAGGAACAAATCTCCGCCTCATGAGAGCTTTCAACTCTCCCCATGTCTCTATAGGCCTCTCATAATTCCTCCTCCTATTGGTCACTAATTGATCCCACCAAATAATAGCATAATCAGTGGATTCAATTACCACCAACTTCACTTTCTTCTCCTCAGAGTAATTATGGCAATCAAACACCAACTCTATTTTTTTCTCCCACTCTAGATAAACCTCAGGGTCAGTTCTACCTTGGAAATGTGGTATTTTCATTTTGATGCTACCAAGGTCTCCATCTACACCATCCCGACTCCTTAGATTCCCCTCAAATCCTCTTTCATGCCTAACTCTTCTATTTCTACCCGACCCAACGTCAGATGCTAAGTCTTCCTCATCCTCACCATCTCCTTCGTTCTCATACTGATTTTCAACTCTATGCTCACGTCGCCTCCTGTCCCTCCCACCTTGTAGATTTCTAATCGCTGCTTCTTGATGATCGATCCTATCCCTCACTTCACCCAACACCAAGTTCAACCGCTCAAACTGTTGTTGCATGGCTTGCAACACAAAGGATGAGTTATCTGCTCTCCCCCTTGGTGATGCGCTACTCCGATGAGACATTATCAGGCGCTACACAAAAGAATGTTAGTGGCAAAAAAAAAAAGTAAACCTCACACACTCCCTCACGTGTTTTCACTCGAATAATGACACTCCACTCGTGTTTCACTCTTAATTGGCTTTTTTCGATAATAGTCTCACACTCTCTTGTCTTTTACCTCAAGAGTTTTCCCACTCCAGTTCTTTAAGAACTAATTGACTGAATCAAGACAAAGCAACCTTGTTTTATCCCAACTAGTAATTAGGTCCAAGAAACAAGAACAAGAGAAACACGAAAGGAATGAAAAAAAAATGGCACGTGAATCAAGGAAATTATACGAATGAAACAGTTAACAATAAGACAAGATACCAACTAGAATCACCCCCTTTGATGATAAGGCTCAAGAAAAAAAATCTCGGAATTTTTTTTTTTTTTTCCTTTCTTTTCTTTTCTTTTCTTTTCTTTTCCTTTCACCAACTGATTTGATCACAATCAAGAATAAGCAGTTGAGAAAACCCTAACAATAACTCAGAAACCCTTGGGCAAGTGATATACGGCAGCCCCTAGAACAAGAGATTTCAGCCAACACAAACCCTAGAACAATGAATTTCAGCAACCTAACAATAGTGAAGAAATCTGCTAACCACCACTATTTTTTTTTTTTTTTGTAATCAATCCTAGAACAATGAAGCCCTAGAATTAAATATGCAAGAAATAAAAGATAGAATAAGACCTGATTGGAAACCTTGCTCTGAATACCAAATGATATGAACCCGCGAGAATGAATTCCCTTGAACCCACAATCAATTTGAAAACTCCCCAAGAAAGCCAAAAATCAAGTCAAGGATGGAGAATCTAGACCCGATGAGAACCCGTTTCAAGAACCTAGATTATATTAAAATCTAGACCCGTTGAAGAACCTGTCTCAAGAACCCAGATTACAAAGGAGGAGCGCCACAAAAGTTGTGATTTACCTTTGATAAGTTCAAGAGTTCAATCAAGAACAAGAGGAGAAAACTCAACTCACAAATAAAATTCAATATTGTCTAATCTCTCAAATGAGGCTACAAAGAGTTTTTAAACCCAAACCTAGTCAAAACCCTAGCTAAAATAAAGCCCCTTTTACCCAAAATTACCCTTGATGAACAGTACCGGCTACAGTACCCGCGGCTACAGTAACCCCTACAATAAATTGATGAAACCCTAGTTCCTAAAATGTAACTTTCCAAATAAGCCCTTGGCCAAAATACAAGGCCTTCCCAAAAACATAGTTCATAAGAAATAAGACATGTGAGCCAAGCATCTTCAAGCCCACTTATTCTAAACTAATAAAATAAATCATTTAACCAAATTAGAAGCCTCCAATAACAATAGGCCGTATCTCTAAGTCATGTCTTCCACAGCTTGAATAAAGTGGATCAAAGCTGGTTCTTCTTCTTTCAGACCCATCTTCAGTGTTGAGCTCTTGTTGGCTTCATCCCAAGTGGATTGCACCAATCCTTGCATTGCTTCCTTGATCTTCTTGGCCCTTGGTCTTGTAATTGGCCCATCTGGAACTTGCAAAGGATCTTTAAGAGTAGGCCCACCTTGGTTCCTATCAGATTTTATTCCCGCGGGTTCATATCATTTGGTATCAGAGCCAGGTTTCTAATCAGGTCTGATTCTATCTTTTATTTCTTACATATTTCATTCTAGGGTTTCATTGCTCTAGGATTGATTACAAAAAAAAAAAAAATAATAGCTGTTGTATTTCTTCACTATTGTTAGGGTTTCTGAATCTCATTGTTCTAGGGTTTGTGTTGGCTAAAATCTCTTGCTCTAGGGGCTGCCATATAGCACTTGTGTTTGGATTTTTGAGTTATTGTTAGGGTTTTCTTAATTGCTTATTCTTGATTGTGATCAAATCAATTGGTGAAAAGAAAAAAAAAAAATTCGCCTAGGAAAAAAAAATCGACCAGAAAAAAAAAAGAAGAAGAAAACCGAAATTTCTCTTGAGCCTTATCATCAAAGGGGCTGCATACATTATTCTAGTTGGTATCTTGTCTTATAGTTACTGTTTCATTCGTATAATTTCCTGGATTCACGTGTCAATTTTTTTTATTCCTTCCGTCTTACTCTTATTCTTGTTTCTTGGACCTAATTACTAGTTGGGATAAAACATGGTTGCTTTGTCTTGATTGAGTGCAATTAGTTCTTAAAGAACTTGAGTGGGAAAACTCTTGAGGTAAAAGGCAAGAGAGTGTGAGACTATTATCGGGAAAAAGCCAATTAAGAGTGAAACACGAGTGGAGTGCCATTATTCGAGTGTAAACGCGTAAGGGAGTGTGTGAGGTTTACTTTTTTGCCACTAACATTCTTTTGTGCAGCACCTTATAATGTCTCAGCGGAGTAGCACACCACCAAGGGGGAGAGTAGATAACTCATCCTATGTGTTGCAAGCAATGCAACAACAGTTTGAGCGGTTGAACTTTGTGTTGGGTGAAGTGAGAGATAGAATGGATTATCAAGAAGCAGCGATTAGAAATCTGCAAGGTGGGAGAGATAGGAGGCGACGTGAGCATAGAGTTGAAAATGAGTATAAGAATGAGGGAGATGGTGAGGATGAGGAAGACTTAGCATATGAAGTTGGGTCGGGTAGACATGGAAGAGTTAGGCGTGAAAGACGACTTGAGGGGAATCTGAGGGGTAGGGATGGTGTAGATAGAGACCTCGGGAGCATCAAAATGAAAATACCACCTTTCCAAGATAGAGCTGACCCTGAGGTTTATCTAGAGTGGAAGAAAAAAATAGAGTTGTTGTTTGATTGCCATAATTACTTTGAGGAGAAGAAAGTGAAGTTGGCAGTAGTTGAGTTCACTAATTATGCTATTATTTGGCGGGATCAATTAGTGACCAATAGGAGGAGGAATTATGAGAGGCCAGTAGAGACATGGGGAGAGTTGAAAGCTCTCATGAGGCGGAGATTTGTACCTAGCCATAAGGAGTGTGGAGGATTACCATCAGGAGATGGAGGTGGCAATGATTCGGGCTAATGTAGAGGAGGACCGGGAGGCCACCATGGCTAGATTTTTGAGTGGTTTGAATAGGGACATAACCAATGTAATTGAATTGTAGCATTATGTAGAGATAGAAGACATGATACACATGGCAATGAAGGTGGAGAGGCAATTAAAGAGAAAAGAGACAGCAAGGTACACTTCGGTTTCTAGCACTACTTGGAAATCAAAGTGGGATAGGAATGATACAGCTGAAGCAAAAAGAAAGACCGAACCACCTAAGAGAAAAGATGAGGGAACTAGCAACAAACCTAAGGTAGAATCCCAACCTTCACGGAATAGAGATATTAAATGTTTTAAGTGTTTGGTTTCAGGGCACATTACTTCTCAATGTCCAAATAGGAGGGTGATGATTATGCTTGACAATGGAGAGGTGATGACTGAGAGTGAGGATGATAGTGATGAGGTGCCCGAGTTGGTTGATGCTAGTGATGATGATGGAGTGGTATACCCCGTGATCGGTGAGTCTCTTATTGCCAGGCGTGCTCTTAATGCACACATTAAGGTGGATGATATAGAGCAACAGAGAGAGAACATTTTCCATACTAGATGCCATGTCAACAATAAGGTATATAGTATGATCATTGATGGGGGAGTTGTACTAATGTGGCTAGCACTACTTTGGTTGAGAAATTGAATTTACCAACCTTAAAACACTCTAGACCATACAAATTGCAGTGGTTGAATGATTGTGGAGAGGTTAGGGTGGACAAACAAGTGTTAGTTACTTTTTCTATTGGAAAGTATCAGGATGAGGTGCTTTGTGATGTTGTGCCTATGCATGTTGGCCATATTTTGTTGGGGAGGCCGTGGCAGTATGATAGGAGGGTGACACATGATAGGTTCAAGATCATGTACAGCTTTGAGAAGGAGGGCAAAACAATCAAGCTTGCTCCTTTAACTCCAAGTCAGGTCTATGAGGACCAACTGAAATTGAAAAGTGAGGTTACTCAAAAAAGAAAGAGTGAAAATGAGAGTGATCAAAAGAGAAAAAGTGAAAATGAAAGTGATAAAAAAAGAAAGAGTGAAAATGTGATTGAGTAAAAAAGAAAGAGTGAGAGTGCAAATGAGCATAAAAGAAAGAGTGAAAAAGAAAGAAGAGAGGTGGCTGAGAGTAAAGAAAAAAGAGTAGAGCCACGAGAGAAAAAAGAAAGAGAGTCTGCAGAGAAAAAAAGAAAGGCAAAAGTGAGTTTCTATGCAAGAGAGAGTGAGGTTAAGAGGGCTTTCTTCGCAGATCGCCCTATGATTTTTCTTTTCTATAAAGAGTCCTATCTTACTCTTGATGAAACTAACTAGTCTCTTCCTAGTTTGGCTGTTTCTTTGTTGCAGGAGTTTGAGGATGTATTTCCGGAGGAGATGCCAAATGAGTTGCCACCCATTAGAGGCATTGAGCACCAGATTGATTTTGTGCCCGGGGCTGCCATTCCAAGCCGACCAGCCTATAGGAGTAATCCAGAGGAGACAAAGGAGCTTCAAAGGCAAGTTGAGGATTTGATTGGCAAGGGGTACGTGAGGGAGAGCATGAGCCCTTGTGCAGTACCAGTGCTACTAGTGCCAAAGAAGAATGGGACGTGGAGGATGTGCGTTGATTGCAGGGCGGTCAACAATATCACGGTAAAGTATCGCCATCCCATTCCTAGATTGGATGATATGCTTGATGAATTGCATGGCTCATGTATTTTCAGTAAAATTGATCTTAAAAGTGGGTACTATCAAATTAGAATGAAAGAGGGTGATGAATGGAAAACTACTTTTAAGACTAAGTATGGGCTTTATGAATGGTTGGTTATGCCATTTGGACTGACAACTGCGCCCAGTACTTTCATGAGATTAATGAACCATGTCCTACGTGCATTCATAGGCAAGTTTGTGGTTGTGTACTTTGATGATATCTTAGTGTACAACAAGGACTTAAATGAACATATTGAGCATTTGAGATATGTGTTTGATGTGTTGAGATGTGAAAAGTTGTATGCTAATTTCAAGAAATGTGCATTTGGCATGGAAAAAGTTGTTTTTCTTGGTTATGTTGTTGGCACAAAAGGTATTGAGGTGGATGAAGAGAAAGTCAAGGCCATCAAGGAATGGCCAATGCCAAAAAGCATCACTGAGGTAAGAAGCTTTCATGGCTTAGCTAGCTTTTATCGGCGTTTTGTTAAAGACTTTAGTACTATTGCTGCACCACTCACTGAGGTAATTAAAAAGAATATTGGGTTTCAGTGGGGGACTAATCAAGAGAATGCTTTTGCCACTATTAAAGAAAGGTTGTGCTCTTCACCTGTGTTAGCATTACCTGATTTTAACAAAGTTTTTGAGATTGAATGTGATGCCTCAGGAATAGGGATTGGAGCCATTTTGATGCAAGATAGGCGACCCATAGCCTTCTTCAGTGAAAAGTTAAGTGGGGCATCCCTGAAGTACCCTACTTATGACAAAGAGCTTTATGCTCTTGTTCGTGCATTAGAGACTTGACAGTACTACCTATGGCCAAGGGAATTTGTAATCCACACCGATCATGAATCATTGAAGCATCTCAAGGGTCAAGGTAAGTTGAATAAAAGGCATGCTAGATGGATAGAATACATTGAGACATTTCCCTATGTCATCCGTTATAAGCAAGGTAAGGAGAACATTGTTACTGATGCTCTATCTCGGAGGAGTAGCTTGGATGGACAAAAGAAGGCGGAGTTGGTGAAGTCACTTCATGAGAGGGTACGACTTCAAATTGCCCAAAAGAATGAAAGGGTTGCTTCCCAAGCCAATAAAGGGCGAAGGCTTGTCTTCTTTGAACCGGGAGATTGGGTTTGGGTTCACATGCGCAAAGAAAGATTCCCAGCCCAAAGAAGGACGAAGTTGCATCCTCGAGCAGATGGACCTTTCCAAGTTCTTGAGAAAATTAATGAGAATGCATATAAAGTGGATCTTCCAAGTGAGTATAATGTTTCTGCTACTTTCAATGTTTCTGATCTTTCTCCTTTTGATATAGGTGAAGATTCGAGGTCGAATCCTTTTGAGGAGAGGGGAATGATGGAAACCAAGTTGGGCCTACTCTTAAAGATCATTTGCAAATTCCAGATGAACCAATTACAAGATCAAGAGCCAAGAAGATCAAGGAAGCAATGCATAGATTGGTGCAATCCACTTGGGATGAAGCTAGCAAGAGCCCAACACTCAAGATGGGCTTGAAAGAAAGAGAACCAGCTTTGATCCACTTGATTCAAGCTGTGGAAGATATGACTTAGAGTTAAGGCCTATTGTTTTGGAGACTTCAAATTTGGTTAAATGATTTATTTTATTAGTTTAGAATAAGTGGACTTGAAGATGCCTGGCCCACACGTCTTATTTTCAATGAACTATGATTTTCAAGAAGGCCTTGTATTTTGGCCAAGGGCTTATTTGGAAAGTTACTTTTTAGGAATTAGGGTTTCAAGAGGTACTGTAGCGTTACTGTAGCGTTACTGTAGCCGTGGGTACTGTAGCGCGACACTGTTCATCAGGGCATTTTGGGTAAAAAGGGCTTTATTTTGGCTAGGGTTTTAATTAGGTTTAGTTTAAATACTCCTTGTAGCCTCATTTGAAGGTGAGACAATATTGAATGTTATTTGTGAGTTGAGGTTTTTTCTCTTGTTCTTGATTGAACTCTTGAACTTATCAAAGGTAAATCACCACTTTTGTGGCGTTCCTCCTTTGTAATCTAGGTTCTTGAGACGGGTTCTTTAACGGGTCTAGATTTTGATATAATCTAGGTTCTTGAAACGAGTTCTCATCGGGTCTAGGTTTTTCCATCCATTGACTTGAATTTGGCTTTCTTGGGGAGTTTTCAAATTGATTGTGGGTTCAAGGGATTTCATTCCCGCGGGTTCATATCACCCTATGCGCGTGGAGTAAGAACCTTCATTGATTTTGCACGGGCCTCCACTGATAGTCGTGGTTACATTAAGTGTCCATGTCGAGGGTGTAAAAATTTGTATGCGATAGGATTGGATGAAGTTGAAAGTCATATATTTGTGAATGGTATGGATCTCGGGTATACCCGATGGGTACTGCATGGTGAGCCGTATGAGTAGTCAGCGGATGTATTGGTCGATTATCCAAATTATTTGCGGCACATGGATGATAATTATGAGCAGGATGAGATGAAAGAGATGTTGGGTGACATTGGAGTTGGGATGTTTATGGATGAGGTTGACGACAATGCCTCAAGTGGCCGAGGGATTGATTGTGAGAATTTCGCTGCAATGTGGGAAGATGCAAAGCACGAGCTTTATCTAGGCTATACAAAACATTCTAAAATGTTGTTTATTGTACGGTTGCTTCACATTAAGTCATTGTGTGGGATGTTGATGAAAGAAATAAATATGGTATTGGACTTATTTAACGAGGTGCTTCCCGAAGGGTCTGCATTGCCGAAGAACTTTTATGAAACGAAACAGTTGAAAAAGGGATTAGGATTTGAGTACAAGTCCATACATACATGCAAGAATGATTGTGTTTTGTTTTGGAAGGAGAACGAGGAGAAACAAGCATGTCCTGTATGCGGAGAGTCGAGGTGGAAAGGTAAGAAAAAAGTGCTCGTTAAGGTGTTGTGGTATTTTCCCTTGAGACCTAGGTTACAAAGACTATATATGTGTAAGAAAACAGCTCACGATATGAGGTGGCATGAAGAGAAAAGAGTTAAGGATGACACATATATGAGGCACCCAGCTAACTCACTTGCGTGGCAATCTTTCGACAATCAATACCCAGAGTTTGGGATAGAAGCTCGGAACATGCGCCTAGGACTCACAACCGATGGATTCAACCCTTTTGGGAATGAGTACAAGTTATATAGCACTTGGCTCGTAGTGTTGATTCCGTACAATCTTCCACCATGGAGGTGCATGAAGGCGCCCAACTTTTTATTAATTTTACTTATCCCTGGCCCGAGATCACCTGGGAATGACATTGACGTATTCATGCAGCTGTTGATTGAAAAGGTGAAAGAGTTATGGGAAACATGCGTCAGAACTTATTATGCATCCACGTTGACATCTTTTCAAATGCATGCTGCGATAATGTGGACAATAAATGACTTTCCGGCATATGGAAATCTTTTCGGCTGGAGTACGAAAGGGAAGTTAGCGTGTCCGATGTGTAATAAAGAAACTGCTAGTGAGTGGTTAAAATATTCTCAGAAGTTGTGTTTCATGGGTCATCGACGTTATCTACTAGTAAATCATGCATGGAGAAGAGAATGTGCTAAGTTTGATGGGAGAGTAGAGGACATAATTGCACCAAATGAGTTGTCTGGGGAAGAGATAGTGGAACAACTGGTACATGTTAGAGCGAACAATTTTGGCGAAGGTTAGGAAAAGAACAAGAGAAAACGAGATGCAACAAAATTGAATTGAACAAAGCGTAGTATTTTTTTTTACTTGCCGTATTGGTCGTCTTGCATGTTGCGACATAATTTGGATGTAATCCACATAGAGAAGAATATATGTGATAATATACTGGGTACATTGATGAGCAATAACAAAAAGACGAAGGACACGATCAAGATGAGGAAATATTTTGAGAGAATTGGAATTAAACATAATTTACATTTGCAGGTAGAAGGCAATAGGGTGGTCATGCCGCATGCATGTTTTACGATGACAAGGTAGGAGAGGATGGACTTCTGTAAATGGTTTCAGGGTGTGAAGTTGCCAGAAGGTTATGTTTCAAATATCGGTAGATGTGTGAGCCCTGATGACTGGAAAATCAGTGGATTGAAAAGCCATGACTGTCACGTATTTTTGCAGAAGTTATTACCTGTGGGAATTCGTGGGAAGCTAACATCTAATGTACATGTCGCCATATCCAAACTCTGTATGTTTTTTAAGGATTTTTGTGCTCGAGTAGTAAATCGAGATATATTGTGGAAACTGGAAGAAAACATTACTACTATACTATGTAAATTCGAGTAGATCTTTCCACCATCATTTTTTGATGCAATGGTCCATTTAGCAATACATTTACCTCGAGAGGTACTGTTGGGTGGACCGGTGCAGTTCCATTGGATGTATTCTGTTGAAAGATATTTGGGTCGACTGAAGTGCACTGTTGGGAATAAAGCCAGAGCTGAGGGTTCAATAGCAGATGCCTATATACACGATGAATGGTTAACATTTTGCTCTCTATATCTCCATGGTGTTGAGACACGATTTAATCATCAAGAGCGAAATGCTGATCTTGCTGCTCTACCTCCTCGTGAGCTATTAGTATTTTTCCAGAATGTATGACCGGTGCACAAACGGGTTACAATTTAATTGCTAGAGACTTAGGTAAAGTTCGGCGGTATGTGCTAAATAATTGCCAGGAGATTGATGACTATCTCAAGTATGTCGTTGCATGCTTCGAATAATTCTAGTTTCTTGAAGTTTAACTATAATTGTTGTGCTCAAAATTTACTTCTTTTGTATTTATATACAGTGAGCACATGGACAAACTTAGGACAGAAGGCATAGAGAATATAGAGGCAAGACACGAGGAAGAATTTGTTGGATGGTTTGAGCAACGTGTATGAACTAAAATTATATATATGTTACATTTTGAAACTTTTAATTCTGGGTAACTTTTAATAAATATATATTATTTCAATTGTTAGATTTTGAAACAACGTGCTTGTGATCTCGGATCAATTTCTCCTGAATTGTATGCATTGGCCCGTGGTCCTTCAAATAGAGCACTTTGATACACTGCATACACGGTTCGAGGTTATAGATTCCATACCCTGGATCGTGAATGTAATAGAAAAACTCAAAACTCTAGTGTGTTGGTCGAGGGTAGTCATGGAACAGATGATATTGACTATTATGATGTCATACATGATATTATCGGATTGAAATATCTGGGTGGGTCTATAACATATGTTTTTAAATGTGATTGGTTAGATCTAGGCGGTGGTCGGGTTTCGATACATAGGGATAATCACTTTACGAGTGTCAATACAGCATCTAAATGGTACGAAGATGATCCATTCGTATTGGCTTGTCAAGCTACCCAAGTCTTCCGATTGTAGAGGCATACCAAGAAGATGGAGAGGGTATTAACTTGTTTGTTGACGTCGGTGCACTCGAGTTGCTCCCCTAGTGTAGAGATGACGTCCCACCTGTCCATCTTGACCCGTCCGTAGTAAATGATCATTCAATTCAAGTAAGTGAGGAGGAAGAAGAAGAAGACAAATCAGAATCTGGGGAGGAGGTGGATAAGGAGGACGAAGAAGAGGTTGATGATGACAATGAAGATGTTATTGAGGGAGATTCTGAAACAAGCATGGAAAATACATCCGAAGATGAAGAATAAAAGTACTAAATATTTTATTTAAATAGGTGACTATAAAATATTATACTTTTCATAATTTCTTCTAATTAATTTTCTTTGATATAATTAATCATTTTCAAGGATGCTGCCAAAACGACAATGTAGAAATGTGCATCTGCCAAGTCCAAGTCCCGAACCCATTGAGGACTCCCCACTCGAGGAATCCGGTCCTGAAGATCATGTTAACATGCAAGAGATCAACAATCAGTCGACACCTACCAGTAAGGAAATATTTTCGTTGATAATCAATTATATTGTTAATACTTTTGTCTCAATAACTATATAACTATAATTATATTATTATCATATAGTTGATGCATCTGCACGTTGCGGTCATGGTTATACACGTAGCATCTCTCTTGAGAAAAATAGAAGGCACGAAAAACTCAAGATCACCATTCCTAATAATTCTACTAGAGGAGTGAATGATAGTGCAACAACGTTTTCCTCCTATATTGGCATAGTAGTTCGAGCTTATACTCAATTTTATGTGCGCTCATGGCAAGATGTTCTGAATGAGATTAAAGAGCACATTCGAAGTCGTGTACTGGTGAGTTTACTTTGAGAGTACATTTTTTTTCACCTAGATTAGTATATCATATTTTTGACCTAATTCACTTATTAGGATGAATTCGACCTCGACTTTGGCCGTAGCGAGGATTTGAGAACTGTGAATTAGTTGATGCTACACTATTCCGACGTCACAAGGGACGATGTCATGATCACTACGCTATCCCATTTCCAGCATATGAAGTTAGATGATTAGAGAAAGTGTTGTAATCTTTTCGCATCTCCAAATTATCAGGTATTTTACATTTATATCCTTTAATTATTTACGTTCATATTCGTTCTATATATTATATTATATGTATATATATATGTTATAATTAACATTCTTAATTAATTTTGTAGCACTTGAGTTCTACAAATGCACAGAATAGATCCTCTCTGACTGTCCACCATCGTGCCGATTCAAGATCATTCCATCATCTTGCTGAAAAAATAGTAATTAAAAAAATTATAGAATTCATTTATTTTTCTGATATTCTTTTATTTAAGTACTAACATTATTTTTTTAAAATTGCTAATGTCGCTTTATTAGAAACGTGATGATCCTGAAAATTTTTTCCTCATTTATGTCTATGCTGCTGCTCACACTAATGAGCATAGTGAGTGGATGGAGCCTGCCACTGCAGATAATCATGTAAGCAGTGTTAATTTTATTAAATAAATTATGCAACATGTGAATAACTTATTTTTTATTTGTATTTCTTTTAATACGTTACTTACTGTGTGTTTTCTTTCAAATTACAGGAAAAAATGATGGAGATGCAGTCAGCTTCTGGGGAATCTTCTCCTAGTGACATAGACATATTCATGCAATTGCTCGGGCCGCAGTCTAGTATGGCAAGAGGTTTGTGACGATCTTTCACGCATAGATGTTCATCCTGCTCAACCTTATTGACTTCACAAATTAGTAATCTTACCAAAGATTTAGAAGCTGCACGACACGAGAATGAGTATATGAGGTCGAGACAGCAAGAGTTAGAATCTCTCTTGGAGTGACAGTCTCATTTAGATACGCGTTTGCAGGACCAATAGAGAATCAAGAGGAAAGAATACGCAGTGAAGTCCAAGAACAAGTACAGTAGGAGATAATGGTGCAAATGGAGCGTGTTATGTTGTTGCAACAGTGTATAAAAGAAGAAGAAATGAATTTTATCAATTTTATCAGTATATAAAACTAATTTTAATATTTAATTTTGAAATTTTATAAAACATTGTTAGTTGTTAGTTGATGGTGTGTAATATGTTACAATTGGTATGTTTTTCAATTTTATGAAATTAGTATTTCTGATCTGTACGTTCAAATGAAATTAAAAACGTTCGAACATTGATTCACATTCGAACCAACGTTCGAACGTGAATACACAAAATTATATAGTAACATTCGAACGTAGGCCTCAACGTTCAAATGTACTCACCCTCAAAGAACAAAACGTTCGAATGATTAAACGATTAACGTTTGAACAAACCTCAGAACGTACCACTTGCATTCGAACGCTTCTTCGTTAACATTCGAAATAATGTCCGAACGTTACACCCGTTACGTTTGAATATTGGGTCGTTAACGTTCGAATGGAAATTCGAACATTTATTGCAATTAACGTTCAAACGTAAATATGAAACGTTCAAACTAGAATCACCGAAAGTCAACTTCTGTCATTCGAACGCCAATCGGTCGGATTGACGTTACAACGTTGAATTGGACATTCGAACGTTACTTTCTGTTACAGATCTCAATCGTCACAAAAAAAGGAATTTTCAAACGTTACACCAAACGAAACACCTCCAACCATCACTAAAAATATTTTAGTGACGGTTCAACAGTAAACCGTCACCAATTATTTTCTGTGATGCACATTAGGTGACGGTTTCAAACCATCACCAAATATCTTTAGTGACGTTTTGGTTATTTTTTGTGACGGTTTTCTCTGTCACAAAAGAAAAATTATGTTGTAGTGAAACTTACTAACATGGATGACAAAAGCCAAGAATAGGGGTGCTGTTTGACGCAAAAAGAAACTCACAATGAACAGAGAGGGAGTGCCAGGGCTGTGGAAAGAAAAAAACGATGGGTTAAGGGCATAGGCAATCAAACACACCGTTTTGGTGTTCTCTCTTTTTTTTTTCCATTTTTTTTTTAAATGTCGAGCTGAGTTTTTAGGGCCTTGTGCGCAGTCCTAAGCCAAGTATTATGAAAGAGGCATATGAAAGAGAGATGATGGCAAATTCAACTCACTAAACGAAAGGCAAATCAGGCTGCTCACAGGATGGCATGCAAACAAGTTAGTCCATTTAGATGAAAGTATCCTCCTAAATAACTGATGGAGTTAAGAATGAGAAGACTATCCAACAGTTGGGTGAAATGTTTAATGAGTTTAATTATGTCAAAAAAATATAAAATAAATCTTCTCCACATGCAAACTTTGATCTCATGTAACTCATGATCAGACCGTAACGTCTTAAATTTTTAGTATGACTTACCCATCATGAAATGCCACTATTAACTTCAATGAAATTCCCTCATCCATGGCTGAAAGGCTTAGTTTTAATATTAAGAATAGTGCCATCTTTATATGGATTTTTATTAAAGTTAGTGTTGATTTTTGACTAGGGGTGGCAAATCATGTTTTTGGGTCGTGCTCGTGTCGTGTTAAGTCATGAACATTTGACTATATAGGTCAACCCAAATACAACCCTTTAAACTAAATATGTCAAACTTCCAAACCCTAACCCAACTCATTTAGATAACGGGTCCTAACATGTCACCCGTTTAATAATTAATTAAAAATATGTTGATACAACACAACTCATTTAAATCCATTTGTTTCATATAAATTGATTGAACTAAAACGCATAACTCGTTTGACCTGATTAACATAATTTTACATAAAAATTAAAATCTATATTTATTAATAACCATGATATCTTAACAAATATATATCAATATTTTTCAAGTTTTAATATATAATAAAACCAATATTACAAAGTATCATACAATAACAAATATGATCATAAGTCTAATATTACATTCTCCTGAACAATAAAAACAATAAAATTATAAGTATACTGAGAAATATCAATATTGCAACTTAGCAATAATAAAAATTTAATTTAAAATAAATTCTAAACGGGTCAAAACGAGTTGATTTCGTATTAAGGAAATTGACCCATTTCGTTAGCTTAACAAAAAATACGAGTGAGAGAACTCCTAATTTTACCAGAGACTTGAATAATATACGGAGGTTGGTAATAGCCATTAAAAAATAATGAATGCATCTCCAATTGTACGTTTCGGCCAACAGCACGCACGCAAGCTCAAAATTTATTCGAGTTCATGAGCTAGTCCATGTAATCTTCACAATCTTCTAGATAAATAAGCCTTCTTGCCAGCTAGATTTGTGAGCAATAGGAAAGTTTTGCAACCCTTAAAAATCATGAGTATGATTAAAATATTACCACCTCGATCGGATTCTCCAACAGCAGGTTGACTGAGCTGCTGTTTCAAGTCTGGTCCACACATCTGCATTTTTCAAGCGCATATATTATAAAACAGTGAAGATATATATGGCATCTAGAACTACTGCAGAATCTAACTTGAACTTTATTTTTCTATAGACGTGCATGCCAACCAATAGAACATGAAAAATCTTCGTTCACATGGGTATTTCTCAGTAAATGTTTCCTCATGTTTTGACGTGAAAATAAAGAAACGTGAAACAAACATCCGTCTCCTTTGGATTGGTTATATTGGTCGGTGGGGAAACCAAGTTGCTGATATAATATATATATATATATATATATATATATATAATTATTTTTGCAGTTTCCATTCGAGGAGGAATCCAAGTACTGGTCATGCAGTTTCATAAAACAAGTTCTACATGGAAGCACTCGCAGAAATGATTTCAGGAAATTAACCACTATCCCTGGGTTCTTTCCAAGACATTTCCATGGGAGATCTTGCTTTTGCTCTGTACGTTAGGATTACTAGCTAAATGAATATATATATATATATATATTTGTGTGTGTGTGTGTGTGTGTGTGTGTGTGTGTGTATACACACCTCAGCTGATCCATACTTTCTCCGATCTTACACAACAATATTAGTCCTGTCTAGTGCTTTCGCCGGTCAAGAATCTCTAACCACAGACCTGACTAATAGCATTTCTTGATATGCATCTCGAGTCCGTCGATATTGATAATGTCCACACATACCATTAACTCTTTGCTTGGCATCATTCAAAAGTTTTGTATTAAGGTAAATGCTATTTAATTTTCATCTTACATTTTATTAGTTTTAGTTAAATTAGTTTTGTTTTAGAAAGAGAGACGGTACGCCCAAATTTTATTAATAACCCCATCTTATGGCAGAGGAATACCTTTTACAAGCAGTGTAAGAGCTTCCAGGGTTACATAAATCAAAACAAAAGTTCTTGTAAAATCATGCATTCTTAGAAAAAACTACTACTTACATTAATGGGACCCACTACTAATTATCTCAAATCAATCATTGATGGGACATACTACTTTTTTAACTTTTTTATATAAAAAAGTTAAATCTATCTTAACCTATTTCATATACTCAAACACATATCTTAACCTATTTACATTCAAATATATCTCAATGGGACTCCACAAAACACTATTATTAATAGATCAACTCAAACCATCTGAGATCACCTCAACATCCAAATGCATCCTATTGTTCCACAGTATCTATTACAATAACATAAACAAAGCAAATATTCAAAACTACCATTTCCATCTAAAATTTGGTAAAACAGATTTATCAATAACAAAAAGTCCATACAAATACCTAGGTAATTGTAAAATAGAGGAGAAAGACAAGGTAATACCTCAAGCTCCAAGATAGCTAATTCATCTGCGACACCATTTCCTTCTCAATATATACACTACAAATTTTAGTTTTAGGGATGAAATTATTTAGGGACGAGATTTAAATCTCGTCCCTAAAAGTAATTATTGGAGACAAGATTTAAATTTCGTCTCAAAACATGGATGACTTTATAAACCCTTTCGAACGTCTACATATCCGTTTGAACTAGATCTTTTGTGACGAATTAGATTGTCTCAAAAAATCAAAATCGTTCGAACGACAAAAAATCTGTTCGAACAGACAAATCTTGGCGAGGAAGTAATTTATTTTTTTGGGAAAAGTTCAAAACCGTTCGAACAACAATTTATTTGTTCGGACAGGATAGATTTGGTGGAAAAATCTGGCGAGAAGGTTTCAAGACCGTTCGAACAACACATATTTAGTTCGAACATATTCGAACACCACATTTATGCATTCGAATGTATAGTTTGGTGGGAAATTAAATTAAAATTGGCTAGAATTTTTTTTAAACCTGTTCGAACGGAACATAAATATGCGAATGCTGAGTACCTTGTTCAAAATATTAAAAATGTGAATATATTATATCTTATGATTTATTGTAAATTAAAATATTTATGAATTCATAAATTAAATTTATGTAATTAATTTAAAAATATTTGAGTGATTTCTTTTATGTTAAATAAGACTTTTAATTAAATAAATATTATCATCCATACACCACATAATATAAATCAATAATTAATCCAGAAAAGATAAAAAAGATTTAATTCATAATTAAAACAAATTATCAAAACACCAGACATGGCAGTATGCACAACATTGATCACCGCTGATGTGTGTTCGCCAATCTCTGCACGCAATATGTCAGTCATCTCTTCATGAGTTGATATGCGTGATGCCTCGGCCTATGTAGATGCCTCACCAGCCTATACTTCAGGATCTCTTAGCTGTGCATTTCTCTGAATATCAATCTGGTTTGGAACAGGTCCACGAAAACGAAGTCTCGAGTGTCTCATGCTTCGTGACGGGGTGGTGTAGTTGATCGGTCCCATCGGTCCCGTGCACGCTCGGTAACATCTGGCACGACCCCGGAATATAGCAAAAATCGAGTGATCAGGATCCCGAATGGCAGTATATCTGTCATAAATCTGTCTGCCTGATATTCTTTGTCCCATCGTACACAGGAGCATCTGGACCAAGAATCAAGTCTCTCACCTCATGATCAGTGAGGGTATCGACCTCATCTATGTAAACTGCTCCCTCGTCCCGAGCCGTCTCCGCATCACCTGAAGGATCAAACTCTCTAGATAGCAAGTTCGAATAAGCATTGCGTAGTCTAGGAATACCGAGATATTCAACGAGTCCGTCCACTAAAAAATTTAACTGGAGCTCCTCGGACAAAGATCCTGTATGCCCCTCCATAGTCTGGGCTTGCTCCACCGAGCTCTTTATAGAACTCAACGACAATGTCAATATAGGATATGAGCTCCATTGCTTCTTCTCTCTGATCTAGGATTGGTGCCCAACCACGATCGTTGAAAACTAGTTGGAGGGAATGACCTTCCCATATAAGAGTCACGAAATCAAGTAGTTTTATATGTCGCTCCAAAAAATTAGTTCACTCTCGAACTATTTGGATGGAAGGTTCGCCTGATCTGCCACGAAGACATTATTATCAACTTGAAATTTAAAAAATAAAATATATATTCAACATTAGTGATAAAATATAATATTTTCCAATATTCACAAAATTATATACTAATAGCAATTTAATAAATTAATTTATAGAACAACAAAATGTGTTGAAAATAAATTAATAAGTTAATATAAATTAATTGGTTCAAACCATTCGAACGTGATCGAACGGACACTATAGTGGTCGAACGAACACCATCGTGTTTGGTTCAGACTGTTCAAACGGATAAATAGGGTTCGAACGGTTTTTAGGGTTTTGGTTAATACATTAGAACGACAACAGGTAGTGTTTGAACGGAAACTTAACCGAGCTTAACTATGGATGAGTCAACTCAGTGGCCATGAAAACCCATGAAATCCATCGATTCCATGGGTTTCTTCAACAAACCACATACTATTCTTCATTTCTAAACATCCTACAATGGATTTGTGGTATGGTGCCTATTGATGAAAAAATATAACTTTTCTAGAGAAAACGAATAAAACGATAAAAATAAACGGTAAAATAACTTTTAAGGAGCGTACCTTCACTTAGGAGGAAAAGGTTTCAACGTGGGTGGTGATTACGATGGCAGATGATGCCGATTGATGGGTGTGCAAACGTTATGGAACGGTTTTCAAACGGTTAGGAATGGCGGCGTTGAAATGCCTTCGCCCGCGATAACTTATATATATACAGAGAACCATTCGAACGATAGATTTAAACATTCAAACGATTTTAAAAAACAGTTCGAACAGTATTATTTATAGTTCGAACAATATTTGTTTCAAATTTAATAAAAATATATATTATATTATATTATAATTAGTATCTATTTTAAATGAAATTTATAATGAACTGGATTAACTATGTGCAACGATTTAAGATTAAAAAGGCAAATGAAGATAGAAAAGAAGTTTGCTAGAAAGGAATTAGGTACTTTTGTGAACAATTTGGTTATACTCCTTTATTAGCCCCCTCAAGAAGACACAAAAAAGGAAAAAGAGTTTATAAGAATTATTCCAATAAAAAATGAAAATACAAAAAACTTTATAAAAAGACAAAAGATAAACCAACATATAATAAGCCACTAAAAAGTCCTAAAAAGACTAATAAAAAGAAAAAGCAAATTGTTTGCTATAAATGCGGAAAAGTAGGACATTATAAATCAAACTGTAAAGTCAAACAACAAATTAATGAATTAGATATATCCGAAATATTAAAAGACAAATTAATGGATATTTTTATAATACATTCAAGTGAAGATGAGGTTAGTTCTTCAAAAGAAGAAGAAATTTATCAATGAAAAGAATCAAGTTTTTCAGAACAATCTTCCGATAGTGAATTAGAAGAAGATGAAGTACATATTTGTAATTGTCTAAATAAGGATAATTTTATTTGTAACAAAACTATTAATGTACTTTCAAAACAAGAAGACATTATACTAGAATTAATAGACAAAATCAACAACCCTCAAGAAAGAAAAGATTATTTAGAAAAATTAAAAGATACATTTAATAATCAAAATACTACAATAACTTCATCCTCAACACTTTACAATTTTTCAGAAATAATAGGAAGATTTAAAACTGACAAACAGAAAATTACAATTCAAGATATACAACAAGAAATCAATGAGATAAAACAAGAAATTAGAAATTTAAAAACATCCAATCTTAAATTAGAAGTTTCAAATGAATAATTATTACAAGAAATCATATTATTAAAAATAGAGAAAAATGGAAAGAATCTTCATGATGAAAAACATAATATTGAACAAGGAGAATGTTCAACATTAGATGAAACGGACAATTTCATTAATATTCTTAACAAGATAAATTTTTAAAAATGGTATGTTGAAGTAACAGTTTCAATTAATCAAGAATTCTCTTTTACTACAATTGCTCTATTAGATACAGGAGCGGACCTAAATTGTATACAAGAGGAATTAATACCTTCTAAATATTTTGAAAAAATAAAAGAAACATTATCCCAAGCCAATGGAACAAAATTGAATATAAATTATAAATTATCCAACGCACATATCTGTAATAATGGACTTTGCTTTAAAACAACATTCATTTTAGTAAAAAATATTAACACCAAAATAATATTAGGAAATCTCTTTCTTACATTACTTTACCCTTTCTCTGTAACAGAAGAAGGAATTTCTACTAAAATACTTGGACAAGAAATACAATTTAAATTCATATTTCCCCCGGTACCAAAAGAAATTAACTCTTTAAAGAAAATTTCATTAACCAGAGAGATTAATTTTTTAACAAAAAATAGAATTAGAAGAAAGGAAAACCAAATAAACTTCTTAAAACAATAATTAAAATATAAAAGAATTCGAGAACAGTTAAAAGACTCATTATTAATTCAAAAAATTGATAATTTCAAAATTACAATTGAAAATGAAATATGCTCTAACCTGCCCAATGCCTTATGGAACAGAAAACAACACATAGTAGAATTACCCTATGAAAAAAAAATTTCTGAGAAAAACATTCCAACCAAGGCTAGAGACCTATCCAAATGAATAACGAATTACTAGAATATTATAAAAAAGAAATTAATGATTTAAAAACAAAAGGATTAATAAGGAAAAGTAAATCATCATGAAGTTGTGCTGCCTTTTATGTCCAAAAACAAGCAGAATTAGAAAGAGAAGTTCCTCGTTTAGTAATAAATTATAAAACTTTAAATAAGGTACTACAATAGATTAGATACCCAATTCCTAATAAAAAAGATTTATTATCCCGATTATATAATGCTACAGTATTCTCAAAATTCGACATAAAAAGTAGTTTTTGGCAAATCTAAATTGCTGAAAAGGATCGATATAAAACAGCCTTCACAGTCCCTTTTGGATATTTTGAATGGAATGTTATGCCATTTGGACTAAAAAATGCCCCTAGTGAATTTCAAAATATTATGAACGAAATATTTACTCATTTCACTTATTTTTCAATAATTTATATAGATGATGTACTAATATTTTCTTCATCTATTGAACAACATTGGAAACATTTAAATATTTTTATTCAAGTTATCAAACAAAATGGATTAGTTGTCTCATCATCAAAAATAAAACTATTTCAAGAAAAAATTAGATTCCTTGGGCATGTAATTCATCAAGGAACTATTACACCAATTAGTAAAGCAATAGAATTTGCTGATAAATTTCCAGATAAAATAAAAGACAAAAATCAATTACAGAGATTTCTAGGAAGTCTCAACTATGTTGCAGACTTTTACCAATCTCTCAGACCATTATGTAAACTATTATTTAAAAGATTAAAAAAGAATCCACCTCCTTGTACAGAAAAACATACTAACATCATAAAACAAATTAAAACCCATATTAAGAAGTTACCATGCTTAGGGCTTCCATCTCCTCATACTTTTAAAATTGTTGAAACAAATGCCTCTGATATTGGATACGGAGGAATTATGAAACAAAAATTATCATCCAACTCGGAACAGATAGTTCGATTCCATTCAGGATGTTGGAATCCTACTCAAAAGAATTATAGTACTATTAAAAAAGAAATTTTAGCTATTGTATTATGTATTTCCAAATTTCAAGATAATTTGTTGAATCAAAAGTTTTTACTTAGAATAGATTGCAAATCAGCCAAGGAAGTTTTAATTAAAGATGTGAAAAACTTGGCTGCTAAGCAAATATTTGCCAGATGGCAAGCTATATTAAGTATTTTTTATTTTGATATTGAGCATATTAAAAGAGAATCTATTCTCTTCCTGATTTTCTATCCCGAGAATTCTTACAGGGAAAATCATGTCATCTTCAAAGTCCAAAATAAAGTCCAAATCCTCATACGCACAACCGCCATCTCCTCCTTATCCTTCACCTTATCCTTCTGCAACTCCAAGACCTTATACGGTATTGGGGTCATTACCACAAAATATTAGACCCTCTTACAATCCATTTTCACCATTAGCCTCTCCAAAATTACCAACTTATTCCAAAACTGTTTCTCCTTCTTCTCCTTCTCCTTCCCAAATTATTAATCATCCATTATTATCTCAACTTTCTTAATCTCCTATTATTATCAAATCTCATTGGCATCCAGTCTTTCCTATTGAATCTGAAATTCAACATCTGTCTAACCCTCAGAAATTATTTGATACCTTTCTCCTACCAGACTGGCATTATGTTCCACAAAACATTAAGAAAACTCAGCATTTTTATGAATTTATATTAGTAGATACTGACTCAATTATTCTCTCAGAAATTCTTTGTTCTCTTCAAACTCAACCTTTTTCCACCTGCGTCTCCAATTATCGCTTTTCATAAAGTCACTATCAAACAAGTTCTCACTCTGGAACAATGGGGAAAAAATTCCTATTTAACAAGAAAATTCTCTCATCCCTATGATCCTCCTTATTATGATTATTACGATTACAAGCAAGTATGGACAAAAATATTTTTAAAACAAAACAAAAATTTGCGTCATTCATGGTTCCTTCATTTTGATAAACTACAGGAAATTAAAACACTCCCGAAATGGTTCTCACTATGGTGGGAATATTATGGACCCGAGCCTCTTCTCCTTCCTCTTTCCATTCAAGAAAGTCTCCAAAATTTTATTTCACAAAATGACAGTCCACCAGCATTAAACCATTGTTCACCCCTCTTGCTATTCTTTTTCAAAACAAAATTAAATTGGATTATGAAATGGGAATACGTTATCAAACCTCATCCCTCTCTCAAAACCATTATGTTCCTAGCCCGTCAAGTTTCCATCAAATGGTGGGAAAAATACAATTATGATCATGTATTGAAGATGTTTTCAAAAGTTACCAAAACTCCGGAAGTCCTAGTCCAACGGAGCAGATTTCAAGCACAATTAGCATCCATTACAAACAAGAAGGATTTGAAAAATTTAGCTGAAGTAATGTCACAAATATCAGACAGTGACGATGAAGAAGAAGCACAACCCAGATTATCTCCATTACAACAACCCGCATTATCACCAGCCCATCAGGCCTCTCCCTCTCAACAGGCCTCTCAATTTCAGGGTACCCAAGCTGCATCTCCTTCTTAAGATTATTCGCCTTATCATCCGGTACAACTGATGGATTCTCAAGATCCGTTTGAACTGGAATTAGCAAATTATGATCCTCAGAATATGTGATTCAAAAAGATTATTATCTGACCAACCAGCATGACATTGTCAGAATATTATCCCTCTAGAAAGTTATTCGTGACAGATTATTGCCCAGCAAAGTGACAAATAATTCTGTACAAGATTACGTGTTCTGTACTATGTTTGTTTTTAGTGTCGGCTGACACTGTTCTTGTCTTTAATGTCGGTCGGTACTGTGTTTGTCTTTAGCGTCGGCCGATACTGTTCTTATAACGGTTGGTACTGTTCATGTATTATTAGGGTTACTGTTTTAGTGTCTATATAAAAGGGTTCACGAGGCAAGAAGGGTATTCAGAATTTCTAATCTGAAATCCCTTCCTCTCTCGTCCAAACCTCTCCAGTCTAGTCCTGTCCTCCTCTCTTTGTAAATCTTTCAATCGTCATTCCCTCATGTCTTCAGCTCCAAACTCCTTTGAGAATTAATCTCCTTGTAAGTATTATGTTCTTAATGAAGAAGTTTATTTCATATCTCTTTTCTTCAATTTTTATTTCTTCATGCATATGGTCGGTTATACCGCCTGTCATTTTAATATTATATTATTCTAAATTAATATCATATTAATCTACCTGGGATATACGCCTTTGGTATCAGAGCCATTGGTGATAGTATTGTTATTTCTATTTTATTGCTATTAGGTATTGTTATTGCTATTTTATTGTTATTGCTATTACTATCTTATTTTTCTTGATATTTACGATGGATTTCTATCATGCTCATAGTACTGGCTTTCGCGATTTGTATGAGTTAAAATGCATAGAATATAATTTAAGAATGGAATTACAAATCTTGATGGATAATATAAAAGATCTTAAAAGACAACAACAATTAATGAGACAAAATTATACATTAATGATGTCTAAATATCATGTATATCAAAGTAGACAATCTGCGATAGAATACTATGAAGCTGACTGCACTTTCCTAAGAAACGAAATTAATAGTATAAGAAACCATTTGAAGATACTTGCTTTATAAAAAAAAAAAAAAAAAAGAGTAAGGAATCACTGATACAAATTTTACAAAGATAATCCTTAACTAAAGAGAATAATGTATATTGGGAAGCTTGTGTTGGTAAGCCAAGAAAAACTGATGGCAGCCCATTCAAGCCAGAAGACTCTAAGGGTGGTCCCGGTGGTGGTCCCTCAAGTTCTTAATTTATTTATTTCTCCTTGGAAATAGGAAATTTTTGTTTAAAATCTATCTCAATGAATTCTTTATTCAAACCTAATGAATCTACCACTAGCATCCCTATAGAATCTAATAATATTAATCAAGAAGACTACAGTATATTAGATATAGAAAGAAATCTACAGGATTGGACAATTCCTGATGTTCCAAAAAATCAAATATACAAAATCTCTACTTTTTCTTCTAAATTATCATTCCTTACAAATTATACAATTAAAACAGTAGAGAAAACTATTAGTTTAAATAATGACTATGAATCATTACAACTCTTAACAAAAAAGGCTATTGAACATCATAAAAAACAAAATTATTCTTTTATTCATATTGGACTATTACAAGTAGCTATAAAGCCACTTACTCGAAATGGCTTAAATACCTCAGTATTGCTTTGTTTAAGAGACGGAAGACATTATAACTTTCATGATTCATTACTCGGAATGGTAGAATCTAGCTTGTTCTAAGGACCGGTCTATTTTAATTGTTATCCCAATTATTCTTTATCATTATTTGATGATAATATTTTACACGCCTTAATATTAAATATTAAGACAAATGGCTATCAAATGATGAAAGGGTCACATGCTTTAACAGTAGTTTATAGGATTCATTATAAATTGATGAAAACAACATTAGAACCACAAGCTCTAATTACTAATCCTAAATGATATACATTATTATTACAATCCAGTACACAAAATTCTAGTATACAAATTCCTAAACAAATCAATTGGAATCAAGTCACACTTCCTAATGAATGGCAATTAGAGAATATTACCCTAATACACAAGATAGAAAATAATTCTAAAGATAATCTCGAATATATAGATCAAAAAACGGATGGGACAGTTCAAATAGCTTTTCAACCTTTTAGAAGATCTTTTTCACATTATTTCTCTCCAGCACCCTCCAGTTATCATACACCCAGATCTATTCTTACATCAATCTCTAGAAATAAATCCCAAAATTTTGACACCAGATCTTTTGATACTAGATCCCAAAATCTTGACACCCAGATTCGAGGAATCATTCCTGGAAATATTATTGATACGCCAGTATATGCTATTAGCCATCCTGATAAAGCATCTACCTCTCATAATCCTGAAAAAGAACCCTCTTCTCCGACGTATTCTCAAGTAGTTGGAGATGATGCCCAAATTTATATCCTGAATAAAGAAGAATTTAAAATTAACAACTAAAGGGTTGGTGGGATCATTACCTTTCATATGATGAAAGGTAATCATATGAAAGGGATTTCAGATTAGAAATTCTGAATATGAAAGGTAATGATCCCACCAACCCTTTAGTTGGTAATTTTAAATTCTTCTTTATTCAGGGTATAAATTTGGGCATCATCTCCAACTACTTGAGAATACGTCGGAGAAGAGGGTTCTTTTTCAGGATTATGAGAGGTAGATGCTTTATCAGGATGGCTAATAGCATATACTGGCGTATCAATAATATTTCCATGAATGTTTTCTCGAATCTGGGTGTCCAGATTTTGGGATCTAGTATCAAAAGATCTGGTGTCAAAATTTTTAGATTTATTTCTAGAGATTGTTTTAAGAATAGATCTGGGTGTATGATAACTGGAGGGTGCTGGAGAGGAATAATGTGAAAAAGATCTTCTAAAAGGTTGAAAAGCTATTTGAACTGTCCCATCTGTTTTTTGATCTATATATTCGAGATTATCTTTAGAATTATTTTCTATCTTGAGTGTTGGGGTAATATTCTCTACATTAGGAAGTGTGACTTGATTCCAATTGATTTGTTTAGGAATTTGTATACTAGAATTTTGTGTACTGGATTGTAATAATAATGTATATCCTTTAGGGCTAGTAATTAGAGCTTGTGGTTCTAATGTTGTTTTCATCAATTTATAATGAATCCTATAAACTACTATTAATGCACGTGACCATTTCATCATTTGATAGCCATTTGTCTTAATATTTAATATTAAGGTGTGTAAAATATTACCATCAAATAATGATAAAGAATAATTGGGATAACAATTAAAATAGACCGGTCCTTGGAACAAGCTGGATTCTACCATTCTGAGTAATGAATCATGAAAGTTATAATGTCTTTCGTCTCTTAAACAAAGCAATACTGAGGTATTTAAGCCATTTCGAGTAAGTGACTTTATAGCTACTTGTACTAGTCCAATATGAATAAAAGAATAATTTTATTTTTTATGATGATCAATAGCCTTTTTTGTTAAGAGTTGTAATGATTCATAGTCATTATTTAAACTAATAGTTTTCTCTACTGTTTTAATTGTATAATTTGTAAGGAATGATAATTTAGAAGAAAAAGTAGAGATTTTGTATATTTGATTTTTTGGAACATCAGGAATTATCCAGTCCTGTAGATTTCTTTCTATATCTAATATACTGTAGTCTTCTTGATTAGTATTATCAAATTCTATAGGGATGCTAGTGGTAGATTTATTAGGTTTGAATAAAGAATTCATTGAGACAGATTTTAAACAAAAATTTCATATTTCTAAGGAGAAATAAGTAGATTAAGAACTTGAGGGAACACCACCGGGACCACCCTTAGAGCCTTCTGGCTTGAATGGGCTGACCATCGGTTTTTCTTGGCTTACCAACACAAGCTTCCCAATATACATTATTCTCTTTAGTTAAGGGTTATTTTTGTAAAATTTGTATCAGTGATTCCTTACTCTTTTTTTTTTATTTTTTTTTATTTTTTATTTTTTTATAAAGCAAGTATCTTCAAATGGTTTCTTATACTATTAATTTCGTTTCTTAGGAAAGTGCAGTCAGCTTCATAGTATTCTATTGCAGATTGTCTACTTTGATATACATGATATTTAGATATCATTAATGTATAATTTTGCATCATTAATTGTTGTTGTCTTTTAAGATCTTTTATATTATCCATCAAGATTTGTAATTCCATTCTTAAATTATATTATGTGCATTTTAATTCATACAAATCGCGAAAGTCAGTACTATGAGCATAATAGAAATCCATCGTAAATATCAGGAAAAATAAGATAGTAATAACAATAACAATAAAATAGCAATAACAATACTTAATAGCAATAAAATAGCAATAACAATACTATCACCAATGGCTCTGATACCAAAGGCGTATATCCCAGGTAGATTAATATGATATTAATTTAGAATAATATAATATTAAAATGACAGGCGGTATAACCGACCATATGCATGATAGCCAAGAAGGCAGGCGGTATAACCGACCATATGCATGAAGAAATAAAAATTGAAGAAAAGAGATATGAAATAAACTTCTTCATTAAAAACATAATACTAATATATATATATGATAGTATATAATACTATATATATGATAGTATACATTACTATATATATGAGAGTATAGATTACTAATATATATGATCTTACAAATGCCTCTATGCTTTACTATACTATAATATATATGATACTATATATATGAGAGTATAGATTACTGATATATATGATACTTTATATTATTAAATTATAGTATAATATATATGTCTATATTATATTATAGTATACTATTATATAATATGTATAGTGTAAAAAATAAATATAATTAAACATTAAGGAATATACATTCGAACGGTATCTACATATCGTTCGAAGGCTATATTAGCGTTTAAACGTTTGAGAAACACATTCGAACAGTCTCTTGGGTTTTTGGTGCCCCTGAAATAGTGGCGGGAAAGTATACAACCAATTAATGAGCAGTGGACTAACATTCAACTGTACTTTATTACCATTCGAACGCTTTAATGAAAAATTTTAAAGCGGGAAATTATACGTGCTGAAATGTTTTTGTGTTCGACTGCCAATTATTTCCGTTCGAATGTAAATGCAAAGTTAAAACAATTCCAGCTCGCCGTCAGTCCCTCATTTCCTCCCTTCTCCATTTTCTCTCCAAAATCCTCTATTTTCTTCACACAATCCTTCATTCTTTCATTTTACAAAGAGGGTTGCACACTTGTATTGATTAAAGGTATGGTTTTTATTAATCTACCTTGTACATTAACTAATTTCCAAATAAACTATTGATTTTATAGTTTATATATATATATATATTGTGTAGGTGTTTATTGGAGTGTTTGGAGTTGCTATTCAAGATATATATGTTGTATGTTTGTCATGTTTTCTGTGATTGTGTTTTGTCTCTATTTCGCATTTGGAATTTGGGTTGCAGCTATTCGAACACTATAATTTTCCGTTCAAATGAATTATCCTATTCAAACAGACTTTTAAGTATTCGAACGGTTGTACTCCTGAGTTGTAATACTTAAATGAAAATAATACTTAAAACATAAATAATAAAAAAACTATAATGTATAATTAAAAAATAAGTAAAATTACATTATAATTAATACTTAAAAATAATAAACATAAGAATTATTAATACTTAAATTAATATTAATGCTTAAAAGATAATTAATTAAAAACTATAATGTATAATTAAAAAATAAGTAAAATTAAATTATAATTAATACTTAAAAATAATAAACACAAGAATTATTAATACTTAAATTAATATTAATATTAATGCGTAAAAGATAATTACTTAAAAACTATAATGTATAATTAAAAAATAAGTAATACTAGGAATGTGATTTTGCAATGTATTTATGATTTGGAATGCGATTTGATTTCATGATTTGATTTCATAACATAGTATAACAAAAATTATTGTCAAAGTAGATGTGTTACTATGATACTAGTTAGGAGCTCGATTTCAGAGTTATTTTTATATATAATTGAACCTTAGACCCGTTCGAGAGTTGTGGCCAAATATTCTCTTAAAAAATATTTGGGTACAACTCTTAAATTGTCCAGAGTGGACAGTTTGAGATTTTATTATCTATATGGCAGATATATTTAGTTTAAACTCTTGCGTTAGTCAATTAAAATTTTAGTTCAATGTTTCCTTACATTATTTGGGTATGTGGTCCGTAAGTTTCTCGGCCCATGAATAAGGTCAACGACTTATCGTGACTAGCATACTTGGAGAATTGTAGGTAAATGCTGTCGAAAGTTTTACTAACATTAGAGTTTTGGACTGAGTATATATACAATGTAGATGATAGTCTCTCGAATGGAATAGGACCAACTACCTTATAAAGTAAATGGTAAACAAGTATGAATAGACTCTTGATAGTGTTTATCCCATGAATTAGTTTTTTTTTATAGAAAGCCGATGATTAATGGAAATACAATGGATAAGAGTTGGATGTTATTGGACGATAGACTTGGGCAAGACTATAAGAAGTATGCACAAGGGGTGAATTTTTTTATAGAGTTTGCTCAAATGAGTGTTGACAGTCGATGATTCATAAGATGTCCTTGCAAGAAGTGTAAAAATCGTAGTTCTTATAATTTGGTGATAGTGGAGGAGCATTTATTTGTAAATGAAATCGATCCTAAATACTCATATTGAGTCTTACATAGCGAACCATTTCCTAAAAGAGTTAGATTTAGCAGACAGTCCAATCAAATGGCGGAAGGTAAGGACATCAACATGGACGACATATATGTGGATGCTTCCGATTACAGTGATGTTAATGGAGAGAATATGACTGAGATGTTAGGCGATCTAGGTGCAGGAATATTTGGGACGAGGGAGGGAGAATGAATATCTACACAATCATTTGAAGGAAATGGAAACTTTGGAAGACTATGGAAGGATGCACAACAAGAATGGTACGAGGGGTGCACCCGTCATTGCAAGTTGTCTTTAACGGTAAGGCTGCTTCATATTAAGTCTATTTGTCGTATTTCTGTAAAGGTCATCGACATGTTGCTAGAATTATTTAAAGAGGCTCTCCCTCAAGATAACGTAGTATCTTATAATTTTTATGAAGCAAAGCAATTGAAGCGAGGGTTAGGATTTGATTATAATATCATCCATGCTTGTAAAAATCATTATGTTCTCTTTTGGCAGCAATATGCAGAATCCGATTCATGTCCAGTGTGTCATGAGTCAAAATGGACATTCGATAAGCGTAATGTACCCCAAAAAGTGTTAAGACAATTTTACATTGATATCTCGAGTTCAAAGATTGTTTACGTCCCGATTGACTGCGAAAGATATGTCTTGGCATCACACAGAAAGAGTCCAAAATGAAAACTTCATCTCGCATCCTACAGATTTCTTACAATGGAAGAAATTTGACGTCGAGTATCCATGGTTTGCTGAATAACCTCGTAATGCATGTCTTGGTTTAGCAATGGATGGTTTTAATCCATGTGGCAATATGAACACTTCTGATAGTACTTGGTCTGTCTTATTAATGCCCTATAACTTGCCACCAGGGAAGTGTATGAAGGATTCGTATTTTATGATGACTCTACTGATACTAGGGCCAAGGTCACCAGAGAACAAATTAGATGTATATCTACAACCACTGATTGTAGAGTTGAAAGAGTTGTGGAATCTGGGTGTCAGTACATATGATGAGGCGTCGTTGCGGGAGTTCAAAATACATGCTGCAGTGATATGGACAATAAATGATTTCTCAGCATACAGAAACTTGTCTGGGTGGAGCACAAAAGGTAAAATGGCTTGTCATGTTTGCAATAAAGATACATAGTTTTAATGGGTGAAAAATAGTAGGAAATTATGTTTCATGGGACACCGTTAATATTTACCACATGATCATAGATGACGTTCAAATATAATGATGTTTGATGGAAGGGTTGAGCGCAAGTCATCACCGCCAGAGTTGTCTGGGATTGATATTATCGTGCAGCTGGGGAAGTTTCAGAAAACAGATTTGGGAAAGATGCAAGAGTTCGAAAGAGAAAACAACAAGCGGCAGAGTTGAATTGGACAAAAAAAAGTATTTTTTTCGAGTTGCCATACTGGTCTACCTTGACACTACACAACAATCTAGATATTATGCACATTGAGAAAAATATATGTGAGAATATATTGGGCACACTAATGTCAATAGAAGGGAAGACAAAAGATACAACTAACTCTTGTAAAGATTTAAAGGAGTTGGGGATAAGATCGAAGTTGCATTTGCAAGATAATGGGTCGTCAACCTATATGCTCATTGGATGTTATACACTTTCAAATGATGAGAGAAAGAAATTCTGTAATTGGTTCATGACAATCAAATTACCCAATGGTTATGCTTCGAACATGTCAAGATCTGTTCGAACTCATGATTGGAAGATAAATAGTCTTGAAAGTCACGACTGTCATGTATTTATGCAGCGTCTGTTACCGGTTGGTGTGCGTGGAAAGCTTACTCGAGTTGTTTGTTCTTCTCTCACAGAATTAGGGTGATTTTTCAAGGACATTTGCAATAGAACATTGAACATTGATGCATTATTAAAAATGGAAGATGACATTGTAGTAATATTGTGCAAATTAGAGAGTTTGTAACCGCCTTTATTTTTTGATGTAATGGTTCATTTTGGTTATGCACCTACCTCGTGAGGCTTTAGTTGTTGGCCCGGTTTAGTATAGATGGATGTATCCTATTGAACAGTTGTTGGGAAAACTTAAGCGATCTGTGGGGAATAAAGCTCGTCCGGAAGGTTCGATTGCATAGTCATACATTGATAATGAGTGGCATACCTTTTGTTCAATGTATTTCCGTGGGGCTAATACTAGATTTACAAGATTGGATCGAAATTATGAAGGTAGACAAATGAGAGTCTCATCGGCATTTTCTATGTTTTCCCAGACCGTATGTCCCATAAGGGGGCTATGACCTATGTGGGCGAGAGTTTGAAAGAACTCGATGTTATGTCTTGAATAACTATGTAGAGATTGACTACTGCTTGAGGTTAGTGATGATCCTCTAAATCAATAGTATCTTTAAGTTCATGTATAATAATATAGTATATCTTGATACAAATTAATAGTTTACATGAACATGCGCAGCAAACATATACAACTACTTCGCACGAATGGTGTAACTGACGTAGAAAAGATGCACGAAGAGGAATTCGCCTCATGGTTTCAACATACGGTATTACTGTAAAAATATCTTATTGTTTACGAATTTCATACCACTAAACTTCACTTTTTTTCTATCTAACATTGATATAACTATAACAAAATTTAATGATGTAAGTTGTATTGAAATATGGTGAGGATTCATAAGAAATCTCACTAGAATTGTATGCTCTGGCACGTGGTTCATCCAGGCGAGCCATCCAATACTCAGGATGTTTGGTGCGTGGATATAGATTTCACACAGCTGACAGAGAACGATATAAGAAAACTCAAAATTGTGGGGTCGTAGTCGAAGGAAGCCATGGGAATGATAACATTGACTTCTATGAAATTGTGGAAGATATCATAACGTTAAAGTACATGGGGGGATATATGGTCTAGCTGTTTAAATGTAATTGGTGGGATGTCTCAAATCCTAGGTTGTGAGTGCGTAACGAAAAATATTTTGTGAGTGCCAATACATCTCGCACATAGTATGAGGATGATCATTTCGTTCTCGCTTGCTAAGTGAATCAAGTTTTTTATTTAGATGATCCAGAGTACGGGAACCCATGGTGAGTAGTGGAGAAGTTTGCACCAAAAAATGTATATGATTACATTCCAGTAGTAGACGAACCACATGAAAAAGTTGATACTCTAGCAAATGAAGAAGAATATCAAGAAAACAAATCAGGTATCAATCTATTTGTTAATCTAAGCCAATATAATATGGTCCCATTGCGTAGAGAAGATGTTCAACCCGAAGTAATTGAGGGTGAAATGCTAGAAAAACATGAATCAACTGAAATGTCTAGTGAGGATGAGGGCGACTGGTCTAGCAGCACTGATAGTGAATAAATTTCAAACAGATATTTGTATATGTATCACTCTTATAAATATTAGTAACGTTTGTTCGAATAATAATTTATTACAATTTCAAACAGATATGTCTCCCAAACGTAAAGCAACACGTGCGCCATCCCATCCATTACTGACTCCCCATGTGCTTCACCTGCCATCAATAGTGGGCCAACATCACCAGATCCAAAATAAGGTATTTTATCAAATTAAATACCTCATTTAATGCTCGATTTAAGTAATATATATTTGTAAAATAAAAATAATTTAATTAAAATATATACTTTAATTACTGTATATATAGCTATTGTAAGCGATCGCTGTCGAAGCACTACGAGAGGTGTCTGCATAGAGAAAGTAAAGTTACTGTATATACTTTAATTACTGTATATAACATGTTAATTTAAAATTACTGTGTATTTATACTAATTGCTTATAATTTTTGAAAGGACGAGTTTGAACTTAATTTTGGCTGACGAGAGGATCGACTAACGGTTGAGGAACTGATGTCGAATGCATTCTGAAGGTTCAAAGGTCGATGCCATGCACACTATCAGAAGTTCAGTACTACAACAGAGGCGCGCCAAAATCCATTCCAAGCAATGCCACCAAACGAATCAGAGAATGTTTGTGATATGCTTAAAGATCCTGTTTATCAGGTAATTTCGCTGCTATCTTTTTCTAATAGTATATGATAGATGTATTAAACATATAAACATAATACTTTTTTTAGCAACAGAGTACTAGGAACAAAGCAAATAGATCAAATTTAACAATACATCATCATACGGGTTCTCGATCTTTCCATCGTTTGTCTAAAAGAATGATAAGTTATTTTAGTCCCTGTTAAATATTAACATATAATACACTTTTCTGGTTTAAGTTCTAATATAGATTTTCCTTTTGCAAGAAGAAGAACGTCTTACTAACTATGATTTGACCCAATTGTATGCTAAAATATATAAAAATCGTGATGGTGTTTAGACCAATCACGAAGCAGAGACAAATTATGTAAGTTTAGGTTTCTTTAATTCCTTTGTCTAATAATATTTTTATTACTTATACTAACTTTAATTTTTTTTTTGTAGGACAAAATGATAGCTCTTAAGGAAACTGCTGCAGATCTATCTGATGAATCATCTAATGATGCTCAAATCATTTTACAAGTTCTTGGATCACGTTATGGATATTTGAGAGGTTTAGGATATTGCGTGAAGCCATCCTCAACATCATCATCATCTTTTAAGGCCAGATCGAATGACGACAAGACAAATGAATTAGAGGAAGCATTTGAGATAGAATGATTGAGGTCAAAGGAAAAAGAATTGCTGACCCGATTAAATCAAGCATTGAGTTTAGAGGCAAGATTAGAAGAGCACATGCAGAAGATGCTGGAGTTGAATAACCAAAAAATGTTTGAACAGTGGTAGTCAATAATGTCCCAAAATTCTATGTCACCACCACAATCTTAAAGTTTGTTTTTTCTTTAATTTTCTTTCTATTATGATGTTCCAAAACATTTGAACAATTATGATATTTGAATTACAATTTCTGTAATATTAGTATGGTATTTTTAATTAAATATTGTTATGTATGATTAATACCATTCGATCGGTAAATAACCGATCGAACGGTGAATTAAATTACTATTTATAAATCCATTCGAACAAAAAAAGACCTTCGTTCAAATAATAAAATATTTGTTAGAACAACATTAATATGCAAAACCCCGTTCGAACGGACAGAATTTTTGAAAATAAAATGTCTGTTCAAACGGATAGAATTTATGTTCACTCCATTTGAAAAATTTATTAGTTCGAACGCATAAAATCTGTTGAACACTCTGTTAGTTCGAACATGATTAAATATGGTCATTAGTTCGAATCAAAATTTCTTATAGTTCGAAAGGTACGTGTCGGTTCGAACTAATAGGATTCCATTCGAACAGTTTTTTGAGATGAAAATGGTTTGCCTAGAAAAAAAAAGACCGTTCGAACGGTTTCGATTGGTTCTGTCTAATTTTGTCCCTAAAAATTATTTTTTGTTTACAAAAACCTTTTGATTCAGGCTTTTCAAGACAAAATAGAGACAAAATTTTGGGACGAAAATTGGGTTCTTTGTGACAAAATTATTTGTCTAAAGAAACCCAATCTCTTGTAGTGATATGATGCACATCAAAACTTATAAACTTGTTAAAGTCATGTGTATTCTCCCAAATATTTGCATACATGCAAGGAGAGTTTTTCTTATTTATGTACCAATTAACTACCAGCAATACATCCAACTCAACAATGACATTGCAAGCTGGTAACACATAATATATTTTAAGTGATAATATATACTAGCCAAAGGCCTGTGGCCTGATTGGCATAACCCCAACCTCTAAAAATGGAGGTCTAGAGTTTGAAACTCCCCCCTCCAAATAAAAATAAAAATAAAAAATTATAAAAAATAAAAAATGGTAATATATACCACATAAATTTTATGACCGTTGACGAAAAAATCCTGATGAAAAGTAACGTTGATATTCCTCTAATAAATCCAAATTCAGTTCAAAGAAATCAAACCCCAAGCAAACCAAATTCCATCAGGTTCCATTATTGACCTATTAGGCTAGGTCAACCAAATATTTATTCATTCCCAACTTAGCCAAATCCAAATCGAATCACTTTGTCATATCAAACCTTAGGGCTGTTTATAAAAGCCCCAGAACATATATATAGGATCGATCAAATTGACCGGAGCCACCCTCATGTTCAGCAGTGGTGGAAGTAGAAATTTTGCTTCGGAAGCCAAATTTATACGATGATAATTATTTATGTATACATGTTTACGTACATGTGTAAGCACGCAAATATATATGTATGTACTATATTCCCTTTTGTAGTTTAATTTTAATTACATATAATATATATACATATATATATATAGATGTAATTTCAGTTCATATCCTTCCATTTGATAGCAAGAAAAATTTTATTTCTTTGATAAAATTTGATAATTGATGATATTAAACTTTTTAATTTGATAAAATAAATTATTGCGTCATAATTTGAGTAAAAATCTCCTATTTCTCAAAAGCAAATAAAAACTCTCACAAATCTTATATAAGAGGGTATAAGAGTTGGGGAGCATGACCAAAACAGAGTTAATTATAGTAGTAGCCATCTCCATTGTCATTCAATTAAATCTATCGTGGGAACGCATTAATATACGAGTGACGCTACCAGTACTCACTCTTTTACGTGGTATTGTTTACGTGCTGATGTTGTTATCTAGCTTTTTCTCTTTATTTTTTCCTTCAACGTTTTGATAAGTATTATTTTTATATGATTTTTATCACACTTTTATTTATGAAAAGTATCAGTTTTCATTTAATTCTATTAATTTTATTTTATTTCTATATATTTTTCTTTATTTTCTTAGATTTGAAGGAATGAGAAGATTGCAAAAGGAGAGCATTTTGATACAAAAGAAGAGACTACGGATCCAGACCGATGAGAGGCAGTGAGATCTGAAGAGAGCCGAGGAGATTTAGGTGAGGAGACGCACGACCAGAAGGCATGACCAGAATTGGCGACCAGAATTGATGACAAAAGTTAGACGATAAGCGAGATATTTTACCTTCTAGGCGAGAAAACTTGGCGCAAGACTCCAGGCGACTAAATTGGGCAACTAGTCTAAACAACCAACTTAAGTGATCAACGTAAATAACATTATGGGCAACAACTAGAAAAGACGAGCAATTTTACCGCTCGGTAGGTTGGCGAGAGGGTTCTATCATCCCAGTCGGGAGTCTTTCCTCTCGGTAGGCAATGAGACCAATTATATTCAACGCACACGGCATCTACCCGGTGGGACCTTTCTGAGTTCTGCAATCAATCTGCTGACCACCAAATCCTCTCGAACTCCATAAATCAAGCCGCTTATTATTGAATCTTTCATTTTAGATAATTTCGTTATTCTTGGGATAATTTCTTTTATATTAACTTTTATCTTTAGAAACTATTTTCCAGATTTTTAGGCTAGAATATAGCCGCATTTATCTTGTTTTTAGATTTGAATTTTGAAATCTATTTAATCCTGTCTTGTGGGATGAATGGAGAGAGGAGAGCATATGAGTCTAAGAGTAAAATATTCTAGAGTTTATTCTTTTTTAAGTTTCCTTCAAGGAGGCGGATATGGTGGAGCAGAGGCGAGAGCCGCATGCTTCATCAACCGACTCCAACGAAGAACACTAGTTTTATTATTTTTCTTTTCAATTTCATTATGAACTAATTTTATTTTCTAGAGCTTTGATATAATTACATCAAAGCATTGAACACACAATTTATATTCTACGTTATTTTATTTTCAATATTTCCATAATTATTCCCTATGGGTTTGATATCTATTTTTTTTAAACACTTTACTATTTGTTACGATTCTGTGCACTTGCAGATATTTTCAGCACAATGAGTTTTTGGCTCCATTGCCGGGGAATAGTTATTTGTTACTGATATTGATACTAATTAGATTTTTTCTACTTTGGATTTTATTTTATTGGTCTAAATTACATCTCAGTTTGGTTTTTCTTTTCAGGAATTAGAAGTGCATGCCCCGATCTAAATCATTAGAGCATACACTTTTCGATCCTAAAATTGAAAGAACCTTACGTCGGATCAATAAAGAGAAAAAGAAAGAGGTTGCCACATTGAAATTTAATATGGCCGACCAGGAGCACAAGGGCGTTAAGAGATATGCTATGCCCGCTGTCAATGGGGCGACATCTAGTACAAGGTGGCCAACTATACAAGCCAATAACTTCAAGATCAAGCCGACCATCATTCAAATGATTCAACAAAATGTCCAGTTTGGGGGGTTGTCACAAGAGGATCCTAATATCCATATTGCAAATTTCTTAGAAATTTGTGATATTTTTAAACACAACGGAATGATAGATGATGCGATTCGACTGAGATTTTTTCCTTTCTCACTTAGGGAAAAAGCAAAAACTTGGTTTAACTCTTTGCAGCCTGGCATCATCACCACCTGGGAGGAGTTGACACAAAAATTCTTAGAAAAACATTTCCCTCCGGCCAATACAGCGAAGTTCAGGAATGATATCACTACCTTCACCTAATTTGAGGGTAAATCATTATATGAGACATGGGAGAGATACAATGATTTATTGCGCAAGTTTCCACATCATGACCTCCTAGCTTGGCTTCAAGTACAAACATTTTATAATGGTTTAGCACCCACAAATCGAACTATGGTTGATGCAGCAGTAGGAGGAGCATTAATGAGTAAGACCCATGAAGCCGCATATGAACTTTTGGAAGAGTTAGCGTCTAACAACTATCAGTGGGTTGCAAAGAGAGCAATGCCAAAGAAGGCGGCCAGCATCGTTGAGCTTGACTCTCTGTCTGTAATTACGGCCCAGTTGGCAAATCTATCCAAACAACTAGGTAAAATGAACATTAATGTTATTCAAACTAATGTTGTTTGTGATCATTGCGTATGATATCATTCAAGTGTAGATTGCCAAGTGGGGAATCCTTTTGCCCAACCGACTTATGAACAAGCCCATTACGCGCCAATTTTCAACGTCAAAACAATTATATTTAAACACGTTCAATCCCGAATGGAGAAATCACCCTAACTTTTCATGGAGTAATAACCAAGTGCCGTTTAGACCACCTCAACAGTTTCCACAGCAAGAGAAGAAACCAACACTTGAGGATATGTTTATGGTGATCCAAAACAACTTGGCTTCAATCTGCAATCTTTAGGCACAAATCGGTCAACTCTCAAACATGCTTACTGAGAGGACAACATGGACTTTATCGAGAAACACTATAACCAATCCGAAGGAACATGTCAAAGCCATAACATTGAGAAGTGGGCGGATATATGACCAGCCATAGGCAGTAAATACTGAGCGAGATGCAGAAGCTACCAAAAATGTGGAGTCCGAAAAGAAGGAAACCGAGTACGAGGTGAAAGAAACAGAGCGGGATGTGACCAACCAGCAAGTTGAAATGACTAAGGAGAATAAATGGGCTACAAAACCCAAGAACTCCAGGGAGTTTATATCTGAAACTTATTCTCCTTCAATTTATGATCCACCAATTCCTTTTTCGCAGAGATTAAGAAAAAATAAGATTGATAATCAGTTCTCTAAATTTATGAGTATATTTAAGCAACTGCATATTAGTATTCCTCTCATTAAAGCTTTAGAGCAAATACCTAATTATGCAAAATTTTTGAAGGATATATTATCAAACAACCGAATGTTGGAGGAGCATGAGACTGTAATGCTGACCGAGGAGAGTAGTACAATTTTACAAAATAAATTGCTGCCTAAGTTGAAAGATCCGGGGAGTTTCACGATCCCTTGCACTATAGGAAATTCATATTTTGAAAAAACTTTATGTGATGTAGGGGCAAGTATTAATCTAATGCCTCTCTCTGTTTTTTGGAAACTAGGTCTTAGAAAAGCAAAGCCGACCACCATCTCTCTACAGTTGGCGGACAGATCTATTAAATACCCGAAAGGACTCATTGAGAACGTACTGGTGAAAGTGGATAAGTTCATCTTCCCGGCCGACTTCATTGTACTCAATATGGAGGAGGACAAGGAGATCCCTTTGATACTGGGCTGACCTTTCATTGTGACGGAGAGAACCTTAATTGATGTCCAGCAAGGAAAACTCATTTTGAGGGTCGGCGAGTAGTAGGTCACTTTTGACGTCAATCTATGGAATTTCCTTCCGAGGTACATTCTTATTTTAAAATAAGCGATCGAGACGTTGTCATGGCCGATGAAACTTATGGAACTGAATTTCCAAAGCTACTACTTGAGGTATGTCTTACTCATTCTATGTCTATTGAATCCGAAGATGAAGAGGTTAGGGAGTGTGAGAGACATTTGGAAGCTACACCATATTTTCCTCCTTCAATAAAACCGAAAGTGGAAAAGCTAAACTCATCTCGGCCGACATCTCCAAGTAAGGAACCAACCAAGTATGAACTCAAACCTCTTCCACCAAATTTAAGCAACGAAGAGGCCGGAGAGATCTTCAAGGGGTACACGGCTGCACTTTCAAGAAAAATATTCAATTGGAAGAACAAGAAAAAAATCAGGTGAGTATCTCTTACCTTTTCTCATTCTTTACTTTATTTTCTTCATTTTTTTCCATTGAGAACAATGTGATATTTAAGGTTGAGGGAAAGAAAATTCTTTTATTTGAGAAAAAAAATATAAAATAATAATAATAATAATGATAAAAACAGTATGGTTTGATGAATAAAAAGCCTATGATAAGAATATGATTGAAATTGATTATAATTTTTAGGAAAAAATCTCATTACTTAAGTCTAGTTGTTAATTCTTTACTTGATCTTGCTTAATTTGATATCTTTTATGTTCAATGATAGCTTATAATGATCATTAATCGTTTTGCATACCTAGAGAAATTTTATGTGAATTTGTATGGTCTCGACTTATCTAGAACTTGTTTGATTACACTCGAGGCAAAATCCTGGACATAATATTACTGGGAAATGATTAAGGTATTCTTTGGTCTGATTGAGCATTTCAAGCTTAAATGTTTATTATCGTTATCTCTAGCCACCTTTTTTGAGATTTATTGAATTATATTTTGGCCTTATATTTTTCTTTCTTGTAAACCTCATATTCCCTACCCTATTTGAGGTTAAACACTGATTTTCTTACCTTTCAAGAGAACTAATTTTACACAAAATCACATATTCACAAGAGCATGAAAGGAAAGAGAGGTAGAAGGTCTACAAGTAAAGTTAATTATAGATATATTATCAAAATCATAAGTTTGGGGTGTGAAAAGTTAACTCGTCTACTGTGTGGCCAACAAAAAAAGACTGACGATAGTTATCCACAAAGATAGTCAAAAAGGAAAAAAAATAAATAAAAAATAAATAAAAAAATAAATAAAAAAAGAAGAAGAAGAAGAAGAAGAGAAGAAAAGAACATGTTCCTTACCGAATAGAGGGGTAAAGAGAGAGATATTTGAAAGAACAATAAAGAGAGGTATGTTGAGAGATTCATAATGATTGAGAAGAGATATTTGTGTTAGAAGTGAGAAGGCTCTATTTGTCTATTGGTGCTTACACTTAAGTTATCTTGCTTTGTTTGAATCTTAACTTTTCTTTGTAGCCCTTTCCCTAGCCTTACATTACAAGTTTAATAAAGACCTATTGATCGCCGATGATAGTTTCTGTTCTATATTAGTGGAGAGTGATTTGAAAAGCAAGTCTATGGAGTGTTTAGAGATCCATTATTTACTTGTTTGCATAAAACTATCCCGGGAGCTAATGATGAAGTGAGAATGATGGGTATGCATGAATATGGGGATGGATAATGCGGTGGAATTGAGTTTTGAATTAATTTTTGGACTTAATTGATCTCAAATGATTCTTTTAAATTATAGACTTTAGGCAATCTTTGAGACAATAAATTTTATAAATCAAACTAATGCTTATTTTAATTGTCTTTCTTTCCTTCTTTGCTCGAGGGTGAGCAAAGCTTAAGTTTGGGAATATTTGATAAGTGTTATTTTTATGTGATTTTTATCACTCTTTTATTTATGAAAAGTGTATGTTTTCCTTTAATTCTATTGATTTTATTTTATTTCTATATATTTTTCTTTATTTTCTTGGATTTGAAGGAATGAGAATATTTAGTGCTAAAGGAGAGTATTTTGGTACAAAAGAAGAGACTACGGATCCAAACCGATGAGAGGCAGCGAGATCTGAAGAGAGCCGATGAGATTTATGCCAGGAGACACGTGACCAAAAGGCGAGACCATAATTTGCGACCAGAATTGGCGACAAGAGTTAGGCGATAAACAAGATATTTTATCTTCTAGGCGAGAAAACTTGGCGCAAGACTCCAGGCGACTAAATTGGGCGATGACCAACTTAAGCGATCAACCTAGACAACATCGTGGGTAACAATTAGAAAAGGTGAGCGAGTTTACCACTCGGTAGGTTGGCGAGAGGGTTCTATCATTCCGGTCGGGAGTCTTTCCTTTCAGTAGGTGGGAGACCAGTTATATTCAACGCACACGGCATCTACCCGGTGGAACCCTTCCGAGCTCTGCAATCACATTACTGACCACCAAATCCTCCCGAACTCCGTAAATCAAGCTGCTTATTACTGAATCTTCCATTTTAGATAATTTCATTATTCTTGAGATAATTTCTTTTATGTCAACTTTTATCTTTAAAAACTATTTTTCATATCTTTAGGCTAGATTCTAGCTGCATTTTTCTTGTTTTTGGATTTGAATTTTGACATCTATTTAATCTCGTCTTGTGGGATGAATAGAGAGGGGAGAGAGTTTGAGTTTGAGAGTAAAAATATTCCAGAGTTTATTCTTTAAGTTTCTTTTAAGGAGGCGGATCTGGGGGAGCAGATGCGAGAGCCGCATGCTTCATCAACCAACTTCAACGAAGAACACTAGTTTTATTATTTTTCTTTTCAATTTCATTATGAACTAATTTTATTTTCTAGAGCTTTGATGCAGTCTAACATTGAGTACACAATTTATATTCTAGGTTATTTTATTTTCAAAATTTTCTTGATTGAGTGTTTATTCTTTATTTTTAATGCTTGCAATTTTCTAACTAATTATTGTTCGATCTATTGAATTACAATGAGACCGAGATGTGATTTATGATTAAAACTCTAGAATTAAACACTATTAGTTGAGCAAAAGTAGAGATATTTTACCGCGATTAGTGTGATTTTCAAGAAAAATCCAAAAAACTTAATGAGTCTCCAATTATTTAATTCACATAGAGATATGAAGTTATTATTTGAAGATATTTTTAGTATGTTCGAGTGAAAATATTGTATAGTTAAGAGATTTTTATCATCAACTTGGGATAATTGAGATTCTTTAACAATGAAGAATAAATTGTGTGGGATTTGCTAGATGAAATTAAACGTTCTAGATCTATTATTATTATCTTTAAAATCTTAATTTTAATGTTATTTTCTTCAGTTTAATTTAGATAATCTATTTTTCAAACTTTAGTTTTCCAAATAGTAATTAATTTAGTCAATTTCAATACTCAATAGCATCGTTATTCCCTGTGGATTCGATATCCGTTTTCTTTAAAATATTTTACTACTTGTTACGATTTTGTGCACTTGCAAATATTTTCAGCATAAAACGTTTGAAACCCAATACGCATGAAAATTCATTCCTATTTTTACTCTTAAAGGTTCTAGATCTCCATTTTTTTTCAATTCCCTCTCAAAAGATTTTCAAATCCACATCTTCTCAGCTCTTTGTTAGCTCTTTGTTTGTGTTCCTTTACAATTTGGTTCGATTAGAAGCTGGCTGCACTGGTAAGCTCCAATTCAAAGATTTATTTTCTGTTTTCCCCTAGTTTGCTTTGAAATCCCCATCATTGATCTGCCTTGAGTCCTTCCTGAGTTCCCATCGTTTTCAAGCTAGAGATCTTCAAACTGGATAGAAGGCCTTGTACCTGGGTAAAAAATAATCATTTTTTTCCTATTCTGCTTTAGAACCCTTCCTGGGGCATTTGCCGTACCTCTGACTCATTCTCTCAACTCCAACGCTGTGGACAACCTCATCTTCAATCTCTCTGTTGATCCCATCTCCAACCTCTTCTCCTAAGGAATTGCTTGAAGGAGTTGTAGATGCCTTGAATAGGAATAGGAGAAAGACAACTGTAGATTCCTCTATCAGCTTGAAAAAGTGATTAATTAATGTGGATTTAAAAATGATACCGTACCATTTTTTGAAAAGACAAATGATGACATTTTCTTATGTAACCAGCATGGCCACGTCAATACGTAAAGAAACTTACGTATTTTATGCGTACGAATAGCATTTTCCATTAAATGCCAACATATCGATGTAGTCGGACTATATATAGATGATCCACGTTAAAATATGTTGGGATGCTCGAAATCGAAGTGACATTGCGTGCTGGAAAGAATAATTTGAAACCAGATCATGACAACTTAAAATCAATTTGTTGAACAAATTATGCGTAATATGTGTGCGAATATGTGAACTAGGAAAACATAAACATGGGTCATTGCAAGCTTGCGGCTTTATATGTGACTGTTTTGCATATGAGTTGTGTCTTTGTACGCGGTAAACATGATTTGCTTAGCAAACTAAATAATTGGCCGCAAAAAAAAGTTGATAAGAGGAAGAAAAATGAGTTGTTTTGGAGGCATTAGAGCTCACACTACAACAAAAGAGACTTTTTGGGACGATTTTGTTTTAGAACGAAATGAAAATCGTCCCAAAAAGTGGGATTTTGGGACGAATTTCAGATTTCTTCTAAAAAAATGACAGAAGAACAAAACCGTTCGAACGCGTTTCGAACGGTATAATTAGGGACGAAATATTTTGTCCCTAATAATGAAACTGTTTGAATGTAATGTTTTAACATTCGGACGGTTAAATTTAACCGTTCGAATGTACATTTTGGCAAGTTAAGTATTATTATTATAGCGGGAAATTGTTCTACCGTTCAAACATAAAATTTTCACTGTTCAAATGATTAATCAGCACTATTCGAACGAACAATACGTTCGAACGTACAATTTCACCGTTCGAATGATGAATCAACACTGTTTGAACGTGCAATTTTGCTCTACCGTTCGAACGTACAATTTTCACATTTTGAATGATGAATCAATATTGTTTGAACGTTATTTGTATGGTTCGAACGGTGATCATATTTTTTTTTTAGAGAATTATATTTATATTAACTAGTAATTATAAGAAATTTATCAATTAAATAATAGGAATAATATTAATCAATAATTAGTTTAGAAAATATAAAATAATTCTAATTTATAATTAAATACTGAATTTACAAAACATAAAATATTGTCCATTCTAAAAACAAAAGAAATAAATAAATAAAAGATAGAAAGTACTAAGACCCCAACTCTTTGTACGCATCCTCGATTGTAGCTAAGCGTTCCTCTATCTGTGTCAGTCGAGTACTGATGGTGACCTGAGTCGCAGACATGGCATCAAGTTTTATACGTAACTCAGATATGGTACCAGTAATCTCTGTACGAAACTCAGACACAGCAGAACGAACCTCCATATGCACTGCATCGATCAACGCTGATGTCTGCTGATCGCTGCACGCACGATCTCGGCCATGTCCTCACGAGTAGAGCTGTGTACTGATGCCTCGGTCTGTCTGGATGTCCCAGCGGCCGAGACTCCATGATCTCCCAGCTGTGCATCTCTCTGAGGATCAACCGAGTCTGGAACATGTCCACGAAGACGCAGTCTCGAGTGTTCGGTGCTGTGTGAGAGGGTGGTGCTGTTGATCGTTCCCATCGGCTCCCGTTTACGCTCGGCAACATCAGGCACGACATCAGAAAATATTAGAAATCGGGTGATCAGGATCCCAAATGGCGGTATATCCGTCGAAATGTATCGGGACTCTGATCGAATCCTATCGAATATATACCCCACCAGGTCGATAGGAATACCACGAGCTACCCGTATCATAAATTTTGTCCGATCAATCCCAACCTCTGTCTTGTGCTGCCGAGGGTTGATATTGTTGGCGATTATCAAATTCAGGATCTTGAAGAAAGAAGATATATCTGCCTGCTTGATGCTCTTCGTCCCATCATACGGGGAGCATTTGGACCAACAACCAAATCCCTCACCTCATGATCAGCAAGGGTATCGACCTCATCTGTATAAACTGGTGCATCCTCCTCAGTTGTCTCCCCCTCAGCTGAAGGATCAGACTCGTTAGGCACCACGTTCAGATATGAATTTTGCAACCTAGGAATACCGAGATGCTCAACGAGTCCGTCCCGTGAAAATACAACTGGAACTCCTCTGACAGAGATCCTGTATGCTCCTCCGTCATCTGGGTTGGCACCACCGAGCTCTCTATAGAACTCAGAAATAATGTCAATATAGGAGACGGTCTCCCATGATTCCTCCCGCTCATCTAAGATAGGTCCCCAACCACGATCGCTGAAGACTGATGGCAGGGAATGACCCTCCCACACAAGACTCTGGAAGTCAGAAAGTTTCACTTGTCGCTCTAGTGAAACAGTCCTCTCCCTGCCTGGACTGATACTAGTCTCAACTGGATTGCATCGCTTACATCCCACCCTAGAAGAAGACATTTTAATCAACCTGAAATTTACAATTAAAGAGTTTATCAATACAACATTAACGATAAAAATATAATAAATAAGTAATCACTAAATTGCATACGAATAGTAATTTAATAAATTTAACAAACTGTAATAAATTTCTATATTAATTTAATTATAATATAATATCTATTCTCGTTAAGATTTAATAGAACTACAATATGAACCTTAGACCCGTTTAAGAGTTATCAATCCGGATGAATGTTTGATTGATAACTCTTGAATTGTCCAGAGTGGACAGTTTGAGATTGTAAGATCATTCTCGCAAACTATCGAACTATATCTGTTGTCTTCCAACATTATGATTTTGGTAGATTCATCTCTTATTCTCCGGATATGCAGTTTCGGTGAGGGTACAACGACATGTTAATCATCAGTGCACACAACAAAACGAGCATATTTGGAGAACTATGGGGAGATACTACCGAAATTTTGTTGGACGTGACAGATAATAGATCATAGGTTGGCGACTATGATCTTACAATCCCGAACGGGATAGGACCAACTATCCGGTGAAAGGTGGCATACTCCTTGATTGATACATGATACATGCTTGTTTGCTGATGCACACATGATTGTTTATAATGAAGATAGTCGGCATGGATAAGAGTTGGATGAAAGTTCGTGATCGATTGGGTCAGAATTACAATGTATATGCTGAAGGTATTAAGAAATTATTGGAGTTCGCATTGGGTACATGCGATAGTGATGGGCGTATTAGATGCCTATGCAGAGAATGCAGGAATTTGCGTTCTCATGGGATAGACTTGGTGAGAGAGCATCTTTTTGTCAAAAGTATTGATAACGGTTATACTGATTGGGTCTTACCTGACGAACCATATCCAACTTCATTTGAGGCTCCACATGAAGAAGAAGAGATAGATGAAGATGTACAACCAGAGGTTGTTGGAGATGAATACGATGAGGATATGGAGCAAATGTTAGATGACATTGGTACGGGAATGTTTATGGATGAAGGTGATACAGACATATCAAGCTCAAATGATGGGGGCCATAACACTTTTGCACAATTGTGGAATGATTCACAGCGTGAGCTATATCCAAGATGCAGAAGACACAGTAAGTTGTCATTTACCGTAAGACTACTTCACATAAAATCAATGTGTCGATTATCTATTTAGGCAGTCAATATGTTACTTGAGCTATTCAAAGAGGAACTGCCGACTGACAATACTTTACCTCGTAACTTCTATGAAGCAAAAAAGTTGAAACGATGACTCAGATTTGATTACAACGTAATACATACATGTAAGAATGACTGTATATTATTTTGGCGAGAGAATGAACAGTTGAACAAGTGTCCCATATGCCACGAATCAAGATGGACATCGGACAAGCAAAATGTGCCGCAAAAGGTCGTACGCCACTTTCCATTGATATCTAGATTACAACGATTATTTATGTCACGCGCAACGGCTGTAGACATGACATGGCACTCATCAGACAGAGTAAGGAATGATGATATATTGTCACATCCTGCTAATTCCCAGGTGTGGAAGAAATTTGATCAGGAACACCCTTGGTTTGCTGAAGAACTGCGTAATGTGCGACTTGGGTTGGCAACAGATGAATTTAATCCGTTTGGGAACATGAATACTAGTCATAGTACTTAGCCAATTGTACTTATGCCGTATAATCTACCACCGTGGAAGTGTATGAAAGATCCATATTTCATGATGAGTTTGCTCATTCCAGGTCTGAGATCACCGGGAAATGATATAGACATACACTTATAACCATTGATTGCAGAATTGAAAGATTTGTGAGAGAATGGAGTTGTCACATTTGATTTATCAACAGGCAAGTCGTGCAAGATGCATGCTACGGTGTTATGGACAATAAATAATTTTCCCGCATATGAAAACTTGTCAGGTTGGAGTACTAAGGGGAAAATTACATGTCCAACTTGTAACAAATATACCAAATCTGAATGGCTTACGTACGGGAGGAAATCATGTTTCATGGGTCAACGTCGATTTTTACCTGGTGACCATAGATGGCATGGAAATTTTAGAATGTTTGATGGAACTGTTGAATGGGGCCAACCTCCACTATATTTGTCTGGCGAAGATGTACTTGCACAATTTATAAATGTTGGTTGTAATGACTTTGGTAAAAAACAACGAAAGAGAAAACGAGCTACGAATGAGTTGAATTGGATAAAGAATAGTATATTTTTTGAACTTTTGTACTGGTCGAAGTTAAAATTGCAGCATAGTATTGATGTTATGCATATTGAAAAAAATATCTGTGAATCCGTATTGGGAACATTGATGTCAATTGAAGGAAAAAAAAGGATACAATAAACTCAAGGAAGGATTTGAAGCGGTTGGGAATAAGACGGGAAATGCAATTTCAAGAAAATGCTTCATCTGTCTACATGCCGATTGGGTAGTATACATTGTCAAGGAACGAAAGGGTTATATTTTGTGAGTGGCTAATGAAGATTAAATTATCGGACGGTTATGCCTCGAATCTAACAAGGTGTGTGAGAACAAATGATTGGAAAATAACTGGATTAAAAAGTCATGATTATCATGTCTTCTTACAGCTATCTTGCCTATTGGTATCCGTGGGTACTTGACGGTGCACGTGGATTTGACTAAGTTGAGTGCATTTTTTAAAAACTTATGTGCTAGGACGTTGAATGTCGAAGCTTTCAATCAAATGGAATGGGAAATTGCCATAATATTATGTAAGCAAGAAATTATTTACCCACCGTCATTCTTCGACGTCATGGTTCACCAAGCCTTTCATTTGCCACGTGAGGCTAGACTTGCAGGACCAGTTTAATATAGATGGATGTATCCTATTGAAAGATTTCTTGGAAAGTTGAAACATACAGTGGGTAACAAGGCCCACCTAGAAGGATTAATTGCAGAAGTATATATTGATGATGAGTGGCATACCTTTTGTTCCAAATATTTCCACGGAGTTGAGAGTGGTTTGATCGGCCAAAAAGAAACTTTGACGTTGACCGAGCAAGATAACGGAATGTGTTTTCTATGTTTTCCCAACAAGTACGTCCAATTGGTGCAGTGCGTGGTTATGACTTGTGTGGAAGAGAGTTCGAGAAAGCTCAGTGGTACGTGCTGAACAATTGCCTTGAGATAGAGAACTATTTGAAGTAAGTTATAACTTTTTCTTAATTTAAATTCGCTCATTTACTTTAAAAGAATTCTAAGAATATAAAATATTTGTGATAATCATCAATTTCAATGATCATATTAATGTGCTCAAGGAACTGAGAGTAAATGATATAAACCAGAAACATGAAGAGGAGTTCCCAAGATGGATTGAAGAATGGGTAATGACATTACATATGCTTTACTCAATAACCAATGAAAAAAATATTGATTTAAATTTTGATATAATATATGGTTTACTCAATATGTAGGTTGTACAAATGCATGCGAATAATCCAAATGATATATCAGATGAACTGTATGCATTGGCGCGTGGCCCATTGAGACGCACTACTCGATATTCTACATCCATTTCTCAGGGAAGTAGGTATCACACAATGAATCGAGATTGTTATAGGACAACTCAAAATAGTGGTGTCCTAGTTGAAGGAAATCATGGTAGAGAAAATATTGATTTCTATGGAATTATTGTTGATATAATTGGAATGAAATATTTGGGAGAGCTTGCGGTGTATCTGTTTAAGTGTGATTGGTGGGATTTAAGCAATCCTCGCACTGGAGTCCGTGATGATGAATATTTTTTGAGTGTTAATACATCAAAAAAATGGTATGAAGATGATCATTTTATTTTGGCTTCTCAGGCATCTCAATTATTCTACTTAGATGATCTGAAGTTAGGAAATCAATGGTGAGTAATACAAAAATATTCTCCAAGAAATATATATGATGTTATCCCTCAGGCAGAAGGACAAGATGATAAAAAAGAAGATGACCCCTCTACTCAAGAAGCATACCAAGAGAGTCAACCCGCCTTAAATTTGTTTGTAGATTTGAGCCAGTATGAGATGATTCCATTAAATAGAGAAGATATTGAAGTTGAAATTGTTGATGCGACAGTTGAGAAAAATGTTGAATCATCTGAAGTATCTACAGATAATGAGAGTGAATTATCAAATGAAACTAATACAGATTATGATTGACCAATTATGTGTTAACATTACACTTGATGATAAATATTCACTTATTGAATATATCAGTAATTTTAAATTATGCCACCAAAGAGGAAAGAAGTTCGCAATCCATCTCTACCTGTTCCTAGCTCTCCTTCAGACTCACCATTAGAGATTGACTCTACAGAATGAGGTAAAATTCTAATACTCATAAAATTTATTAATTAAGGTCCTATAATAGACATATAATATAAATTGATTACAATGTTATATTTATAGAGTCTACAGTACTATCTCGTCAAGGTTGAGGCACCATTAGAGGGGTGACGTTGGAAAAATATCATAAGGTGGATAAGATCAAGGTTAACATTCCTCGCGATCATACCAGAGGTGAAGGACATCCAGCAGCTTGGCTTGCATCGCATGTGGGAGCTCTTACATAAACTTATGCACCTTTGGCAACGACTTCATGGAAGAAAATCCCCCAAGATGTTAAAGAGCTTATCAAGAAGCGTAGTTTGGTAATATTTAAAACATTGATTTAATAGAATTTCTATATTTTACTTAAATTTAGAATATTATAAATGATAATGTGTTTGTGACTATTTTTTTAAAGAATGATTTCGAATTAAATTTTGGTCGGAGAGAGGAGCATAAGATTGTGGAATAGCTTATAGGTAATGCATTCCGCAAATATAAGGCGATGTGTCATGAGCATTATAATAAGTTTAAGAAGAAGGAAGATGCACGCCAACATCCTTTTCAGGATGTCTGACCTTCTGAGTGGGAAAACATTTGTGACATGTTTAAGGATTAATCATATCATGTATAATTAAATTTAATTATTTTACTTGTCCTATTTGTCATTTCGCTTCATAATATTTTCAATTTCTTTGCACGAGCGAAGTTCTATAAACAAAACAAATAGATCAAAATTGAAGATTAATCATCATGCAGGCTCAAGATCTTTCCATCGCCTCTCTAAGAAATTTGTATTGCTATTTTTTTCTATTGGATGTAGTTAATTATTTGGATGAATCATAATGACTTTATATCTTAACACATATTTATTGTAGCAAGATTCAGATACCAATTATCATCTGACAAAATTATATGCTGCATCGCACACTGATCGTAATGGAGAGTGGACTCATCCTGATGCTCGTAAAAATTATGTAAGTATTATAACCTGTTTTAATTAAATATATTAGAATATTTATGAAGATATTAATCCCTTATTTTATATATGTCTAGGATAAAATGATTGCCCTACGTGCTGAATCTGCGTCAGATTAAAATTCCTGAACAAGTGATATTGATATTTTTACACAAGTCCTGGGTCAACGTTCTGGATATTTGAGGGGTTTGAGTCGCTGTGTAAAGCCTTCTCCCTCTTCCTTTTCTTCCGGGTTTGCATTTATGACTTCTATAGCGCTAGAGAATACGAATTCTAGAATCGAAGAATTGACTGCAAGACAGCATGAGTTAGAGACTCAATTGGCAAAAAAAGCAGACATGAAGATGCACCTCAAATAACATGAAGAACAACAAGAAGAGTTCAGAAGACAGATGTAACTCCAAATGCAGCAGCTTATGCAACAGTACAGGCCTCCAAGCAACTGATGGTTTTTTGCATACAAATTTTGAGATTATCTATTTATGTACGAACAATGCCAGTCTCACGGTTATTTATTTAGTTCGCACTTATTATAAAACTTTTATGAGTATTAAACAGTTTCTAATGTTATGGATGTCTATTTGATTTTTTATGAATGTATTTTTCCAAATATTATGAATGTCTATTTGGTTTTTTATTATTGACTTTAAATAAAATAGTTATCGTTCGAACGACCACATAACGTTCGAACGCTCTAATTGCGTAAAGTTCGAACGCCATTTATTTTCGTGTTCGAACATAACATATACCGTTCGATCTGACCATTTAACGTTCGAACGTGTGTATAATTTATTTTTGTTCAAACTTATTTTGTAATCGTTCAAACACATTAATCATGTTCGAACGTAAAATTGTAACCGTTCGAATGATAATCTGGGACGAATTTCAACTGTGACAAAAGAAATTCCTGTTCGAACATGTTCAAATGATTTTCTTCAAATTCGTCCCAAAAGATATTTTTTTGCATGAAATTGTGATTTTCGTCCAAATGTATCTTTCGGCATAGTGTTGTTGGAACGAGATCGGGACGAATTTTTTTCATCCCAAAAAATAATTTGGGATGAAATGGCTATAATTTGGGACGAAATTTTCGTCCCTAAAGATCCTTTTTGTAGTAGTGTCAATATTTTGTAAAAGAGTTTTGGAAGTGAAAGCAAAAGTAAAGAAATACAAACTTATGAGAAGCTTATCCATGGGGTACTAATTATATAAGAATCATGAAACAACGTACACATACACACATATATTTGCAAAAGTAAGTCAGTGGTACTCTTGGGTCCCTTCTTTCTTTCTTTTTCTTTTCCTTTTTCTTATTTTTCCTTTTTTATCAATTTTTCTTTTTCTTCTTTTTCTTTTTTTATCAAAATAAAACTTCCGTTTTAGGGAAAAGATGTGTGATAACATTATTCAAGAGACTTGGAGAAATGGAACTAGTAGAAATAATATGGCAGAAGTAATGGCTATGATCTCAGAATGTGGTCAGAAGCTGGAAAATTGGAATCATACAAGCTTTGGCAATGTTCAACACCAACTACACAAGGCCAAACAGAAACTTAAGCAGGTACAAGACAGGGACCCCAATTGCGTTAGAAGAGAAGAACATAATTTTGCAAGAGATGAGGTTAAAAAATGGCTAGAGAGAGAGGAGATCATGTGGAGGTAGAGATCAAAGGCGCTGTGGCTGAAGGGATGTACCACCTTCTATTATTTCAAGCTCTCAAAGTGCATTTGTTCTTGGACGTCTTATAACAGATAAATTATTGATAGCCTATGAGCTTATCCATTATTTGATGCAGAAGAAGGTTGGGAAAAAAAAATCTTTAAAGTTAGATATGAGCAAAACCTATAATCATGTAGAGTAAGATTTTATAAAGACAGTCGTGAGTACCATGGGGTTTGAGCAGAAACTAATTGACATGATCAAGTTGTGTGTTAGGTCTGTATCCTCTTGAGAGGAATAAGGAAGTCTCGGGCATAAAAATTTGTAGAGAGGCCCCTCACATAAATCATCTGCTTTTTGCAAATGACAATGTTATTTTTTGTATCTTGAGAAAAATAGAAAGGTTCAACTATTGTTGGATAAATATGAGAAGGCTTCAGGTCAGAAAACAAACTAGGATAAAACCTCTATAGTTTTTAGTAGGAATGTGAAATCTGAGGTGCAAGAAGAAATAATGCAACTGTGGGGAGTCAATAGTGCTCAATAGTATGAGAAATATTTAGGTTTACCTCCTGTTATAGGTAGATCAAAATCCAAAGCTTTTTTAGAAATAAAACACAAAGTTAGGCAAAAGTTGCAGAGTTGGAAAGAACAAATGCTATCTCAAGGTGGGAAAGAAGTTCTTATAAAGGTAGTAGCTCTCTCAATCTCGATATACTCTGAGTTGTTTTTTACTACCTAGTACTTTATGTTCAAAACTGGAAACTGGATCAGTTGTATGAAAATGTGTGAACCTAAGTGGCTTTAAAGACTAGAGAGTTTTCAACTTAGCCTTGTTAGCCAAGCAGGAGTGGAGGATTTTGCAAGAGGAGGGTACCGTGCTGCATAGAATTTATAAGGCTAGATATTTCCCAAATGGTCAGTTCTTGAAAGCTGGATTGAGAAATAATCCTTCATACGAATGGAGAGGAATTTGGGAAGCAAAAAGTGTCGGATTCATGATTGGCGATGGGAAGACTGTAAAACTTTGGAGGGATCATTGTATCCCAGGCCATCAATCTTTACAACTGGATAGCATAGACATAAGGGGTGAGAATAGAGAAGACACAGTGGCTAGCATTATTGACATAAATACAATATGGTGGCATGTGGATAAGATAAGAGCTCTATTCAATCCAAATGTAGCAGCAGAAATTCTAAAAATCATGATCTGTCCTGGAGAGCAGCCTAATAAGTGGACATGGACACATGAGAAGAATGGCACATTCAGTGTTAGGAGTGCTTTTAGATTAATCAAAGAGAAGTTTAGTATCGGCTCAGGTGAATGTTCAAATGCTAGCAGACAATATGCTCTATGGAAGACTCTTTGGAAGATGAAAATCCCTGATAAAGTAAAGGTGTTTGTTTGGAAAACTTGCTAAGAAGGGCTACTTACTCAACATAATCTGCAAAAGAAGAATGTGACTACTGAAAGGACATGTTGTTTCTGCAATGAAAGGTTAGAAGATCATCCATATGCATTATTCTATTGTCCTAAAATTAGAGATTATTGGGATAGATATGTGCCTATTATGGAAAATATGGAAAGAGATATGAATGTAATGGATGTAGCAATGAAAGTGAAAGAATACGGTAGAGCAGGTAACCTGACTATACTCTTTTCAATCGCGTGGGGTTTTTGGTTTAGAAGAAACAAGATGGTGCATGACAAAGATTGCATTGAACCAAGACAAGTGATTGAACATGCTCGATCTATCATTACAGAGAATGTTTATAGACATCAAGTATTTGCCTAACACCAAGACAAAGGATTACTATTGTAGGAAACCTCCACCTCTAGGTTAATTAAAGCTAAAGGTTGGGGCAATATTTTGTGACCTACATAGGGAGTTGGTAACATTCACGGAGATAATAAGGGAGACATTATTATGGTTGCTAGTAAGGTGGAAAACGAAGTTGTTGATCCATAATCTATTGAGTTACTAGCAATTTTTGGAGGTTTACAACTTTGTGCTAATATAGGTATCCACAAGCTAATAATTGAAAGTGATTGTTTGTTGATTGTGAAAGAACTTCAACAGGAAGCAGAATCTGCAGCTATGTTGGATAACCTATTTAGTAAAACCAAAAAAAATCCAAATACTGTTTGGTGAGTGCCAAGTTTAACATGTCAATAGAACAAGAAATATAGTAGCACATAGGCTTGTCCGATGTGATTAGAATGTTGAAAGTTTAGAAATGTGGTGGAATTGTTTTCCAGACTTTATTTCATAAGCTTCGATAAATGTCTATAATATTTCTATTATCAATGATAATTTGTTTTCCTATAAAAGAAAAAAGAAAAAGAAAAACTTTCGTTTTAGGCTTTCATAGTGGTGGGAGCAACATGATTATACACAGGTAAAAATAAACTGAAATAACAAGCTATATTATATATATATATATATATATATATATATATATATATACTAGGTCAGGAGCACGTGCAAAGCACGTTGTTTGCCTAGTTGGGTTAAACAGGTTTTTTACACAAATAATTTGGTTTTTTTTAAAAAAAAACTTGATTAATGAATAATTTAATGCAAAGAGAAAAAAAAAGAGCAAACTTTAGCAAATATCTTTGGATAATAATAGGTTCGTAAGTATAATAATTACATATTTGGATACATTAGAAAACAAAAAGATTAGTTCAAAATTAAAGTCAAGATACATTAGAATAACATAGACAAACAAAAATAGCATCATTGCCACCACAATAAATACTACCACCACACTCAAAGAACGCATAACTGAGATTTTAACATCCAAGCATAAAGTAATTACATAAATATACAAAGTAATTACAATCTGTTCATAAAGTAATGGGGGAGTTCGGCCATGGCTTATCGAGAGGAAAGCCGCTTGAGTGACACACAGTACTCGACGGTAGCTTCTGTGTAGTTGGAGGCGACGCAAGGTGCAACACCTAGTGAGAGGCCGACGAAGGGGGACTTGAGCAAGAACTTGCTCTGTTTTTTAGAAGCAAAACAGAGGTGGTTTTTGTGTGTTAAAGGGAGGCTGTGGCTGGGTTTCAGATTAGTAGGACAGCGTTGTGGCGGCTGTGTGAAGGAGCCTTGGCAGTGGGCAACATTATCCCCTATATTCCCACTCCCGAAACAGAGCAAACCATCACTTACCAGTTCCATCGTAGCCTTCACGTCGAGATCGGCCTCCGTTGATTTCAAAATTGTTGGCTGAAGTTCTTAGCTGAGCTTGGAAGTACCATAAACTCAACCTCTGTCGCGTGGTGACGCTGCTGCTTCTTCCTTCATTGGGTAAGTTTCAACCACCCAAAGCATTCTCTCTCTCTCTCTCTCTCTCTCTACGTGCTCTCTCACTCATCACTCTCTTTCTCTCTGTTGTTTAGCCACGTGACACCATCACTCATCTCCGTCGCACGTCTCTCACGGTCTCACGGTGAGTTCCCTCTCTCCCTCACGCCGTGCTTTCTTCCCTCCCGTAATCTTTCTCTCTCTCTTTCATTAGTTGGTCTCTCTCTCAGTCTTGAACCACCACCTCGCCGACGTAATCTTCTCCACCTGCCAGTTCTTCGCACCACTCCTTCACTCTCGTTGAGTATGGACGTTTTCGTTGCATGGTTGGTCTTGGTAATGGGTGCACTAGAAGGGTAAGTAATGGACTTAATTACAAATATAAACAGGAAAACAAGAAAACTTAACGGGAAAACAAGAAAAAATTATTGTAGCAGTTAGATAGCCACTTATTATAATAAAGTAGATATATATATATATATATATTTATAGAATGCATTAATATCTCATTTACACCTTAAGTATGCACAATCAGCCAAATTAGCAGAAGAATTTGCATAATCATTAACCTCCCTAAAGACAGGACCAAACTGAGCAGCTAAGCTACTTTATTAGCACCTCCATACTGGAATAAGCTATCTCTAAATGAAGCTTCCCAGTACACTCAACCCGACAATAAGTACCTAGCTAAGAATCATATTCGTAGTTATTGAAGTTGATACAATATCTCAAACCATCCAAATAGCCTTCGAGCAAATTAAGAAAACACCATCAGATCATTTCTAATTATTCCTCCAACACTGCTATGGCTTGTATTTCCTAATGAATCGGCGTAAATATTATTTAATTTCACTCTTCTTATAATATCTCATATCAAGTTATATAGGAAACTGTTGAATGAGATTTCATGTTGTTTGAAAGAGGGAAGTTCAAGCCGCCCTTTATAATAATTAATTCTAGATTGTTCCAATTATAACCTTGACTAATAGAATATAGGCCCAAATATGGCTTACCCTTAACCATGAAACACCTATAATGAAATGGTGCGACGAGGACTTCTAGCTTGCTATACGCATTTTATTCACCCGGATGTCTTAAAATTAAGTACCATACCACCTATGATGAAGTGGTGTGATGAGGACCAGCTTCTTGATATACATGTCACCCGAGAAGAGAATATAAGAGAGAGTGTGACTCTATATCTATACGAAGCTGGAGGGAAACGGCCTAACTACTAGTTAAGAATCCAACCAAATTACTTTCAGAAGCATAACCCCACTTCTTAACATTGTTTACGGTCAGAGACATCACTTTGCCAAAATAAATTCAACATTATTATTCTGTATATATACTTTCCTGGCCCTACATGTCCATTTTTCATTCAAAAACCACATTTTCTAATTCCAAAGACACCTACTGATCATGATAGAGGTGACCAGAAAACCAACTACTAAACCATCTAATTAGGAACTTCCATTTGCTCTTGGAACCACAAAGAAACTTCCTGAAACCAAGACAAACTAAGACAAACTTTCTGTACATTTTAATGACTTACCAGTGCAAAGAAAAAACTCCATACATGGACTGCCAATTGCCAACTCACTTGTAATTCTTAGAACATGGTCGATTAGTTCCGCTTGGCATCATATAGCAATTACATTTAGAAGCCAAAAGAACAGTTAGCTAGCTTATTATATTAATTCATTAAAAGAAAGACTATCCTTCAAGCATCCCCAAGTAAAGACACGTCCGTTGTATATATGCTCTTATTTGGTACCATATATGCCACTGATCATTGACCAATGGATCGAATCAGCTCCCAAGAAGATATATCGACTGGAAAAAACCAGTGTTGGAGGCTATATAATATCACAGCACCTCCTTAATTAGGACTTTAGTTGAAAGACAACTTGATTACCTGATTAATCCGTCCCCATGCAAGATAGTCTGCGGCTTGACTAGATCCAAACCTGCGGCATTATTCTTCAGTTTAGACACCATGATGATGTCAGCAGTCTGAAATACAGCCACCACATCAACAAACAAATTAACCCTTGCTTGGCCAATCTTGTGTCACAAATAAATTAAGATTGCAGTCTTTGATAAATAATACAGTACCCAGCCAGCTTATAACATCTTACAACAAGGAAATAACTGATCTCTAAACTCACGAATCCCTCCAATAAAAAGAAAACAGAATAAGGATGTTGTGCTCTTGAATACTTAGTTCTAAACATATCTGGCTACAAAGATGACCCAAGAAGCTGAGAATTTCATGCGACACTTTCTTAGGAACATTTAAAACTGAAAACAATCAGTGTATGCATATACTAGATAAGACATCGAACCTCAAAAACTAGTTTATCTCCATTGGAGAGAAGCCTAAACATCCAACCAAGCTACCACTTTAATCTTATAGTTTTATCTATAACATGTGGTCGTCAGTTACTTTGTTAGCTTAATTTATCTTCATAAATCCGCCCTAATTCAATAGTGTCAAGGTCCATGGCTTGAACATATGGATTTCTTTAGAAATATCTTCCTGTTGGCGGCCCAATATATGGCCTTTTGAGACCTTTCTTCCACTAGTCAGTTACCAAGCTTCTCAAACTCACTGACCATCGTGAAACCCCCTGCAGATCATCTGTCGAGTTCTTGATATATATTGGTAATTGAATGGCGACGTGAAAACCTGTCGCATTCGAAAATTTCCCGAGAATTCGAAAATTTCTCGATCCACTTTCTGAATCCTCTTGAACACCCGCTTCTAATTAATTTTTATAACCGTTCCTTAAATGGGATTTCACTTGCTAGCTAGTAGCAGACCTTAGATCACATTCATCCCGAATAAACAAAACAAATAAAGCAATCAAACATAACCACAGCACAACCAACAAAAGTCCTGGTACTGCTACTGCGCTCTCCTAGCCCTTTCATATAAAACATACAGTTCCATTAGTTCCGATCCTTAGAACCCGGTAGTAGTTTAGGCTCGACTTGAATTGCCAATGGCATCTAACATGAGTACCCCTACGTTATTTGGCCTTCAGCCCTATGTTATTTTTGCAATTGCTAAAAGTGTTAGAAATTAGCCATCCCTAAATTAAGATTTTAGAATAGTTTGTTTCAACCTCTATATACTAGCTAGCTAGCTAGACTAACATGCAGTAGTTTTTCTTATCGTTAATTAATGTATCCCAAGGGCTACTTGATCGTGATTCTATAGATCGATCTGACTCAGTTAGTTAGATCCAAAAAGAGATGGAATGAGTTGCAAACGATTCGAATAAAGAAGATGAAGACACGGATTGCTCAACAACGATCCATATTGGAACCATTATCGAGCCCGCCCATATCTCATTTATAATATCACAGTTGATGCTGAAAGCTGGAGAAAAGGAGAATCCCAGTCTAACCGGATCTGGTCAGATGTCAAAGTTGCAAACACCCAGTATCTCTGGAGAATATAACAGAAAAATGTTGCCCTGCAATAGATTTACTTTCGTTGTGGGGGACCAAAACCATCATTACCAGAACTAAAAAGTTCCGCTTGTTTGCGAACTTCATGACAAATACATTCGTACTATTAGAGTACTCCTAGAGTGAGCTGCCCTCTTTCTTCCCCTTTAAATTTTTTAATTTTTCCATCTGAAAAGGAAAATGGACTATAGGGTGTCATGACTAAGGCATCAAAAGTGAATAAGAATTTATTTGAACACGGGAAATGCGCATATATATAAATATATATGAAATTACATGAGGAAAAGGAAATGTTAGGGAGCGCCATAAATACCAAGTACTATATATATGGCATTATTTTTTTGTGGGAACCTTTTTATTGAGCAAGCAAGATTAATTGCTTTTCTGGGATTAGTAATGAGTTAATTTTCAGAAAATGCATATTCTTTTATTGAAGCTTCTGGTACAGCTAGGCTAACAAAAAACAAGAAGAAGAAATAGAATGACAGATTTAACCGAAGTCCAGAACTGACTTATAAGAACAAATAGAACATAATAGCATATAATAAAATTGGTCTCTAATAATCATAAAATATTATTTTTAAATTATAGGTATCCCTGGAACCGCCTAGACAAAGTCTAGCTACGAGCAGAAAGAAAAGAAATAGAGAGGGGGTGGGGGGAAACACATCTTGCCAAGCTTCCAGTACTGGTTGGCGCAGCTTTATTTCTTATGTTTGTCTTGAAACCTGTTTCCAAAATTTAAGCATCTCAAGATCAGCAGCTTTTTTGGATTGCATGATCCGATCCAAGACAACACCAAAGAATAAAGAGTATATACAGAAATTGAGAGATGAACTTCCCTTAAAATAAATAACAAACTAGAGAAGCCTCAAGAACTAGTCATGTGCGTATAAAGTTAAACAACAATTTTTGGTTTGGGGGGGGGGGGGGGGAGATGTCATTGGTACCTTAAAATATACTTAATTTCTTAATTACTATTGACTAAAAGTTGGTGCAGTTTTGATGTTGGAGTTTACTAGTACACTATAATTAAGGTAGCTTTTCCCATGAAGAAGCAATTTTCTAATTACAATTGAAGAAAACAGCTGAAGAAGAATAAGACGAATGAGAATGGATACATCAAATCCCCTTAGGATCCAAGGACGGGGTACAGCGAATTTTATTACAATTTTTCTGGATATCATGAATTTCGAGATGTGCTTACCAGGAAATAGCTTTCACCATGCTGCAGGCCCTGCATTAAGAAGCCAAATTCATTGACAGCAACCGGCACTCCGGAGCAATGGACCAACACTACGTCTTGATCAAACATTGCCTTGATATCAAGTGGCCCCTTTGGAACTTCAGTAGGAACCCCATTGATAAACACTGTAATTAATCCTGAAATTTTGTAAAGAATAGCAAGTCCAAAAGTATGTCCATTTATATTTCAACCATGGAAACAACTGAGATGTAGGGTGGAAACTGGAGATTTTGGAATAATATTTCTGATCAGTTAAGAGTTCGGAGTTCATCATGAATTTTCATATAATTTTAAAACCAACCATGATCAATAGCAGAAAGGTGAAAACTACTATATATATATATATATATATATATATATATATCATAAAAGTCGAGACTTTAGTGGACTCACTTGGGAGGTGTAAGCACGATAAATTTAATTACTTAGAGGGATAAAATAAAGAAAGAGAAATCAATTTCAATTATGGCTTTTTTTTTTTTTTTTGTGTGTGTGTTTTGTGTTTTTATTTATTTTTAATTAAAAAAACTATGAACGCATTGCCAGGAAAAGAGACCTCATGTTTTTACGGGAAAGTGCAACTTTCATTCTACTACTCAGATACAAGAACTGTCATGTCAGTGTAAAGTTGATACTTTATTCTCTAGAAGTCGTCCTAATTGAGCTTGGCCAGGATAGTTTTGGACTTTCGCATTTATAAATAAACATTGTAAGTATACTTACTGTACTTGTGGAAAATAAGATTTAATTTATTGTAGTATATAATTATATATTAAGGCTCCAAGAATGGTTTATAAGTGGATTATATCAGAAAACCAAGGTTCATCACCGTCTTTAGAACCAAACGTGAAAAAGGAAAGTTACTAAGAGGGAGAAAGAAAAGGTTTTCCAAGACAGATGAAAGCTTGGAATTGCATAAATTAAAGAGAATGAAAAGATATTTATCTTTTGAAAGGAAGACGTTAAGTATCTACGAATAAACTGAATCAGCCATGCATTTACCAGTTTGGTATTGCAAATCTGAAGCATCCGAAGGGCATAAACCTGCAGGCGTTACGGCCGAGCCCTGCTCGATTTCCGGGAAACCCATTTGACCAGAGAGAGAAAAGTGAGAGTGATCAACGCCATCGTTGCCCAGAACTCCACATGAAGACGAGGAACCAACGTGATAAGATGGAGAGGAGGCAAAAGAAGGTGATGATAATAAGGGCCCGAAACCCAAAGCGGAGCTAGTACTCTCGAATTGAGTTGCACTACTTGCTACTTTTGCTTGATTTCTCTGTTCAAGGCTGGCCTGCATCTGGCGTTGTCGGCGGCGAGATCTTGACCGGCGGTTCTGGAACCAGTAGAAAACGTTTGCATCGCCAACTGAACCGAATTTCTCAAGCAGTTTTCTTATTCTCACCGTCTCATCTCTGGGAGGATTAACCATTCCACTGTTGAAGATAGACTCCAGTATTAGGATTTGCTCTGGCTTTGGAGTCCACCTTGACCTGACTGGTTCGTTTCGCTCCGACCCTTGGCTTGGACTGTTAGGGTCTTGCCCTTGTTCTTCCATTAATTTTACTCCAAAAGACGAGAAAGAAATATGGTTCTTGAAGCTTTGAAGTAATACAAGGCAACGCGAAAAAACACATAGGAAACCGCTTCAGAGTGGCCAAGCTATATAAAGGGCTGGAGGAACCAAATTCTCACGAATGAAATTACCAAGTCACCCTCTTTCTATTTTCTTGATCACAACCTTATAACGATGAGAAAATATATGCTTAACCTAACCGTAGACAACGTGTAAGTTTTTTCCCAACGAAAATTATTAGATCATGTGGAAAAGATTTCGAATTCAAAACCATTTTAAATAATTTTCATGCAACATTTTGTTTGGGTCAAATACCGAGTAAAATCATCATCATTGACACAAATGTAATTTGACATGGCTGAATGATTCGGCTCATAACTTTTCATATAATTAACCTGTGATATTTTATTACTAAGAAATATTAACACAATATTTTACTGTAATAATTAGTGCTGTCAGAACAACAGTACTAAGGTTAAAAATGTAGATCTACAGCTTTCTAAGCTGTAATTTGCTATTTTCTCATATATCTTTTAGTTTTGATCTGTTATTTCTTTTGTTTTAGCTTAAAAAAAAATCTAAAGAAACACAATCTCTTGGATTTTTGTCCATAGAGTGTGTCATATACTCTGTTTTAGATAGAGTATGGGGTTGTTTAATTCTGTCTTAGGATAGAGTGTGAGGTTTGTTAAATCTATCTTAGGACAAAGTGCTCTCTCAGACGGTTTGTTTGTAGAGAGTTACAGCAATGGACTAGACCATGTCAGTCACAAAGAAATTTGTGTATTGGAGAGCCTTAAAAGTAGTAGTTGGCTTGTATTCTGTATGTCTCAGGTCAGAGTTGTAATGTCTCATTATGAATTAATGGAATTTGTTCTACCTTTAAAAAAAAAGGAACAATAGTACTAAGAAATCTTATTCTAGAAGTGTAATGATTTTTATGATCCTTAGCACCATTTAAGTTTAAATATCATAATCATTTGTGACGAAAATAAACTCATTTTAATCACGAATAAATCACAACAAATGCTATTTTCTTTTTGTAACGGATCGATATCATGCTAGCTAGCTAGTGTCAAGCCGAATATATGCATCCCTGTATGATCAGTAGTACTTACCATGATTGTTATAACTTGTTAACGCCATCATCACTAGTGTATATCCATTGTTATTCCAAACATGAATCCAGCAAACAACATATTAGCTCTAACACCGAAAAAGTCTTCAAATCACCACTCACATTAATCATATGTAGTAGATATATATCAGTACTATTGTCGTGGTCATGCTATCTATTAATTAATATGTTCAAGAAAATTTTGTCACGTCCACAAGGAATATTGACTTCATAATTCACCCGCCACCCAATATGGCATACCTAAAATAATATTTTCAGTTTTCGGAGTTAATTTTCATGATACATGGAATCTCTCAAGTACATGACATTTTAGCTTGAACAACCTATTCTTATGAATCAGCGACATGGACGTTTGTAATTAGAAAGGTATATATATTTTCTACGATCGACAACATGAGCATAAGCATTTATCAGCTATTGTAATTAATCTTGTTCGAATTTGAAGGTCGTATATATTCTTCGAGAAACCTAGTTTGGATGTGCAGGTATATATTTTCAGAATATCTCACTACTATTCATTATTTTATTATTATTTTTCACTTACTTTTCATTACTATCTACTACTATTCAATATTTTAGTATTATTTTTTCATTACTTTTTTCTTACTATTTACAGAATACCTAAGAATACCTCACTACTCAAACACAAGAAATTATCCCTCCTAGCTGATTCCTATTGAATATTGAAGATATCCGTAGAATCAGTGAGACAATCTAGTTCATGCTAGTAGATAAAATGGAGTGCCTGGGAGAGAGAAAAGGCAGTTATATTATATGGCCTACGTATTAATTAGGTGGCAGTGTACATAATGATCACTTAATTAGTCTAAATATCCATCTAATTAGAAATTAGGGTTTGTTTTCACCATTTCAACTTCCCCCAAATTTTGAAGTTCTCGATCGGTACATATATCATGTAAATGTGAAAGTTGCGTAGGGAAAAGTTTGAAAGGAATATTGGTCAAAATGGTAAAATAAAAAGAAGAAGAATGGCAAATTGAGTGTGAAAGGTGGACAAAGAAATTGGCTAGGGTTTCGGCGAGCAAGTGCATGTGAAGGTATGCATGGAAAGCTGGGTCGCTGTAAAGGAAGAAGCAAATATTAAATTATAAAACTGGAGGAACAATCCAAACGGATGGTCAAGAAACCGTGCAATAATTTAATAGCTGACGTTAAGCAAACATGGCTTAAAGTGGAATATCTGCTCCTTTTCTTTTTGGGTAAGTAAAAACTCTGGTTATTATGCACCAGCCGGGAAACATCTGCTTCTTTTCTCTGTTATCTTTTTATATTAAACGAGAGGAGGGCAAGGGGTCGCAAAGGCTGGCTTATACCTCGAACATCTTTGCATCTCTCTCTCTCTGTAGAATATATATTATGTTTGCACAAAACAAGAAATTAATATTAGATCGACCGACGTTTCTCTGTGCTTTCTTCATCTGTTTCTTACACCGTAGTTGTTTATTCATTTGAATAAAAATTTTAACAGTAATCTTCGATAATGAGGCCTTCCTTCGTTGCCTTTGTTTTCTATGCGGCCTGGTAGTACTCTTGCTTAATGAGTAAGGTAAGTTGGGATGGCGCCCCGTACGAATAATAACCAATATTTTTTATTTTTTATGATCATATGCGTATATATATATCAAAATTAAATTTTAAATAAAATCAACGCAGTTTGGGGTCACATTCCCTTAATATTAAATTAATGCCCTCATTAATATCTTTCTTTATATTGGTGCAATGAATTAAGCTATATAATTATAGGACCATATATATATATATATATATATATATATATATATATATATATATATATATATATATATATATATATATATATATATATATATATATATATAACTAAGAACCTAAATAAGTTAACTAGTGAGATACAACAAAATAACCAGCTAATACAGATTAGTTTAATTTCCTACGTTCTGATCGCCCTTAAACATAGATCACTTAAACATGGATATTTTAAAAGGGTACATGTACAGAAGATACGAACTAATGAGCTCATTGGTTCTCGCAACCGTCAATGCATGCAGTAAACAACTGATCATCCTATATCATTTTCATGTTAAATATTTTAACATGAACATTAATAATTGGATCTTTAATTTTCTATAAACCAAAATAATAAACAATAGCAGTAAAAAGACGTATCTTTCTCCATCTATTTGATGAAGAAATCAGTCTGACTATGAGAGAATGATCACCTTATCAACTTAGCCTCACTAGTGTCTCCTGATGGCTAGAGGCACTCTGATGTTGTAGGTGATAACCCTTTAATCCCTCAGTGTTATTTATAGACTTCTAACTATCAAGAAATCTAAGTCTTTGTATTTGACTATGATTAGAGATCTAGAATTAATCTTATCTCTTAGAAGTTTTTCTTATTCCATTATAACTCTTTGAACTATCATAAACTCTATCGAGATGGGTGAGTGGGACACAGAGTTTAAATAGAACTCTTACATTCTCCCACTTGGCCCATACGCCCATAAATAATATTTTCCATTTATGAGTTTATTACAGGAAATTAACCATACTGTGCAAATTCATTTCCTGAAACTTTTCATAGCTCAAAATACATTTCATGAGTTCCGTAATATCAATGTCAAACTAGCTACTAATGCGAGTCATGGCGTTCCTCTATTATATAATCAACAAATTCCCTTCCATGTACAACAACACCAGTAACTTAATTTAACATGATCTTTGATTGGGATAATTAGGCTAATACTATAATGCCTTGGGTTCCAATTCATGTCTATTGTAGACATTATCTTGCCATCATTCATGCACACCATTTAATGTACATATAAAGTGGAAAGACAAGAAAACAGAAACAAAACAACCATAATAGATATCATTAAGTGTCCAAGTATAATTCAATCATCTACAAGCTCATTAACATGTTCATATCATAAGACCCATTCTATCAACATGTTCCTTAAACTGCTTCGCTACTAGACCCTTTGTCAATGAGTCTGCTATCATAAGCATAGTACTAATATGTTCTATGGACACTGTTTCTTTCTGTACTTCCTCCTTAAGGCTTAAATATTTTAGCTCCATGTGCTTGGTACCTTTAGAATACCTATCGTTTTTGGAAAAAAATACTGCAGAGGAATTATCACAATAAATTCTCAGCGGCTTGGCTATAGAGTCGACAACTCCAAGCCTTGAAATGAAGTTCTGCAGCCATAAACCATGTACTGTGGCCTCAAAGCACGCCACAAACTCAGCCTCCATTGTAGATGAAGCAGTGATTGTTTGCTTCATACTGCTCCATGAGATTGCTCCACCAGCCAACAGGTAACTTGAAGTGGATTTCCTGCTATCAGAGCAACCAGCAAAATTAGAGTCTGAGTATCCAGTTACCTCCAAACTGTCAGTTCTTTTGAAGGTAAGCTGGTAATCCTTAGTTCCTTGCAAGTATCGCAATACCATCTTTGATGCTTTCCTATGAGACATCCCTGGGTTACTTTGGTAGCGCCCAAGCATGCCAACTGCAAAACTAATATCTGGCCTCGTGCAAATCTGTGCATATATCAAGCTCCCCACAACTGAAGCATAGGGGATTTTTGCCAACTCTTTACGCTCCCACTCAGTTTTAGGACATTGTGATAGGCTAAACTTATCACCTTTTGATATTGGAGTGTCCAGTGATGAACAACTTTTGATGCCAAATCTCTCAAGAACTCTTTCTATATAATTTTTCTGAGACAATCCCAACAATCCTTGTTTTCAATCTCGAAAAATTTCGATTCCGATCACAAAGGATGCCTCACCCATATCTTTCATTTCAAAGTTCATAGAGAGAAAACTCTTGGTTTCATAAAGTAAGTCAAGATCACTGCTAGCTAACAAGATATCATCAACATATATGACCTAAATTATGAACTTACTCCCACTAACCTTTAGGTATACACATCGATCAATACTGTTTTCTTTAAATCCAAAGGCAGTAATGGTATCATTGAACTTTAAGTACCATTGTCGGAAAGTTTGCTTAAGCCCGTATATCAATTTCTTAAGCTTACATACTAGGTGATCTTTGCCTTTTTCTGAGTAGCCTTCTGGCTGCTCCATGTAGACCTCTTCATCCAAACTTCCATTTAAAAATGCCGTTTTCACATCCATCTGGTGTAACTCTAAATCATAATGAGCCATCAATGCCATAATAATCCTGAAAGAGTCATTTTTAGATACTGGAGAAAAGGTCTCTTTGTAATCAATGCCTTCATTCTGAGTGAAACCCTTAGCAACAAGTCTGGTCTTATACCGTTCAACATTGTCTTTTGAGTTGCGTTTGGTCTTAAAGACCCATTTACACCCGACTCTTTTTCTCCCTTCAGGCAATTCAACGAGATCCCAGACTTGATTTTGATCCATGGATTTCAACTCTTTTTTCATGGCATCAATCCATTTACTAGAATCATTTCCCTCTATAGCTCGTGAAAACGTTAGTGGATCTTTACTTGTCGTAATGTCAAATTCAGATTCCTGGAGATACACCACATAGTCTATTGAAATAGCAGATCTTCGATCTCTCTGAGATCTGCGTAAGACAACCTGTTATGGTGACTCCGAACTTGGTTCGTCAGTGGTATTATCATTTTCAGATGGAAAATCATTTACATGGTCCAATGAATCATCATGATGATTAATTAGAGGAACCATTATCTTTTCTGAGGATGTAGGCATAGGGACATCTACCCGTACTTCCTCAATGATCACATCTCTGGGTTCAATTCTCCCACTAATCTCACCAAGTTCAATGAATTTGACATTTCCTGTTTCCACCATTCTCGAACTGTGATTAGGATAGTAAAACCTATACCCTTTGGATTTCTCTGGGTACCCAGTAAAGCACCCGCTTACTGTTCTAGGATCCAATTTCCTTTCATATGAATTGTAAAGTCTCGCTTTGACTGGGCAACGCCAAACATGCATGTGCCTTAAACTTGGTGTCCTACCAGTCCATAGCTCAAAGAAAGTTTTGGAACTGACTTACTAGGAACTCGGTTTAAGATATACATTGTCGTCTTAATAGCTTCACCCCACAATGATTTAGGTAAGGTAGAATTGCTTACCATACTTCTGACTATATCCAATAAGGTCCGATTACGCCTTTCAGCAACATCGTTCTGCTGTGGCGTCCCGGGCATCGTATACTGTGCAACAATGCCACGCTGTTCAAGAAGTTTGGCGAATGGGCAAGGGTTACGGTCCGATTCATCATACTTTCCATAATATTCTCCACCTCGATCTGACATGATATTTTCACATTTCTATCTAACTGCCTTTCCACCTCTATGAGAAATACCTTAAGTACTAAAACAACTTGAGATTTTTCATGTAGTAGATAGATGTATCCAAACTGTGAAAAATCATCAATAAAGGTGATAAAATATTTTTCTCCACCAAAACATTTAGTGGATAATGGTCCACATATATCGGTGTGAATTATTTCAAGAAGCCCCTTACTTCTTGTGGCACCTTTCTTAGTATGTTTGGTTTGCTTTCCTTTAATGCAATCCACACACACTTCAAGATTAGTAAAATCAAGATGCGGAAGAATCTCTTCTTTTACTAATCTTTGTAACCTTTCTTTGGAGATGTGCCTCAATCTTTTATGCCACAAGTCATAATAATTTTCATTCATCATGTGTCTTTTAGTTCCAATACATGTTTCATGGTACTGGGTATAGGTAATTTTAATAAATGTATTATCGAGGCAAAGTCGATAAAGGCCATTGGAAAGAAACTCAGAACCAATAGATAAATCATTTCTAAACAAATTGAAACTACCATTATGGAACGAAAAAGAATAACCATCAGTATCTAGTCTGGATAATGAAATCAAATTACACCTCACAGAAGGCACATATACTGTGTTATGAAAGTCTAAATATTGACTGGTATTCAAAACCAAACGAAAAGTTCCTATGGCCAAAACTTCAGCCTTATTATCATTTCCCATAAAGAAAAATCGTTCACTGGGGCTTGGTGTTTGGCTTGTAAGGTATCCCTGCATGGTTATGGAAACATAGACATTAGCACCTGAATCTAGCCACCAAGAGTTAGTGGGAACATTTACAAGGTTTGATTCAAAACATACAAAGGCAAGTGGCTTACCCTTCTTTTCAAACCAAGCCTTACGTTTCAGACACTCAGCTTTCATGTGTCCATGCCTCCCACAAAAGTAGCATTTGCTATTGTCATGCTGAACTTGATTAACTTTCCCAGGCTGCTTTCCTTTCAGTGGTCCAATTCGTTTTATTTTGCCATAATGGTGCTTTTTCTTTTCAGCTTCTTTGGTCACAAAATTAGCAGAGTAATGTCTTTGTTGTTTCAGTCTCGCTTCTTCCTGAACTACCATACTTGCCAACTCATTCACATTCCATTTATCTTTAATAGAATTATAATGCATCTGGAATGGACCATACTGAGGTGGCAATGAGTTCAGGATAAACTGAACAATGAAGGACTCATCTACTTTCATTCCCAGGGTTTGTAATTAGCGGCAATATTTGTCATTTCAAGGATATGCTCTTGCATTCCTTTAGCACCATTGTATTTCATGGTGTTAAGTTTAGCCATAAGTGTTCCTGCTAAAGATTTATCTGCAGATCTAAACCTTTTCTCAGCATTTTTCAAAAAAATTTGGGCTTCCTCAGTACTAGGGAGTGAATTTTTTATATTTTCGTCTATGGTCATTTTCATGAACATTAAGCTCAACCTGTTTGATCTCTTCCATTGTTTAGATGACTCTCTCTGATCTTTGTTACTATTCTCAGTGATGGGTGGTGGTTTTGGACTTGTAAGTGATGAGTCCAGAACAACTAAGGTGAACCTAACTCGCTCAACCCATTCAGAAAAATTAGAACCAATCAAAACAGAAACAGATGAAGTTTGTGAGTGTAGTGACATAGGTACGCTTACTGCAAGAAAATTTTGTCACATAATGCTTTGAGTTAGACACTTATAAATAATAATCAGAATTTAAACAATTATGGATAAACTAATAGTGTCATCAAGACCCTCCTTTGAGAGTAGATCATGATACATAAAGTGTTCTCACTAGTATTATATTATATGGATGAACTAGTTGTATCATCAAAATTCTCCTTTAGGAGTAAATTCTGACATACAAAGTGTTTCCTCCAACCTTACTTTTGATGGATGAACTAGACGTGTCATCAAAACCCTCATTTGGGAGTAGATCTTGACACACAAGGTGTTCACTCCATCATATCCACCTTACTATGGGTTTAATGATTTGTCACCAAAATTTAAGAAAATCTTGTACCTTTGGACAACCAATATTTTCTTAAATTTTGACGTAAATCATTTGCCTATATTGGATAAAGAAATATGCATGATATAATAATAGCCAAAATAAACAATTCATATATGTATTTTATAATATGCATAAAATCTAATTTAATACATGTATATACCAATAATAACATGTTAATAAAATTTAATACATGCATTTAACAATAGTAACATGTATATAACAAAAAAATAAATTTCAGAATTTTTTTAAATAATATTAAAATAATAATATTATAATATAATATAATCTGACCAGTCCGAGTCTAGACCAGACCGGTACAGTAACCGGGGCTAAAACTAGGTTCATTGGTGAGGCCAGTTAACATAGACCCTTGGTTTGGGCCTACTGTACAGGGCCCACCGGCCCGATTTCGATTCTGGGTTGGTGGTGTTGTTGTTGGTTTTTTTTTTGGCCGGGCTGGGCCACAATAGTGGCTCGTTGCTTTTCTCTTGGATTGGGCCAAGGCCCACGGCCGAGGCCCCTTATAAGTCAGAAGAAAACTTTTAGGCTTTCTTCTCTTCTACCCACAGCGCCTCACTTATTCTTCTTCCCTCTATGACAACGCCGCAACTCACACAGCCCCAGCCTCATCCCGCAACGGTGGACGTCGTTGGCGAGGAAGAGACGGTATGGCATCCCCAACCTCATCCTGCCGCTGATGTCCACCTCCACGCAAGGTTCCCTTTTTTTTTTTTTAATTATTATTTCTGTTATTGCCACAAACTGTTGTGGCCAGTGGGTTTGAGAGCCATCTGCCGCCGTTGCAGAGATGCCAGCGAGGAGGTTCTCAACCTCCTCGTGGCGCCGTCCTACCCATAACCGGTGGGATTTTATTTAGGCAGGGGCGGCACCCATTCGAGACTTCACAGCCCCACTGTGCCGTCCAGGCCACCTTCTTTTACAGCCGCGTGTCATGACACCGACCACTACTCACAGTGGCTCCACCATATACACATGGTGGTTCCTCAACCCCAGCACAGATATAATAAGGTCAAGGGAGAAATACACATGGTTTCTCAAATTTCTCCCACAGTGTTATCAGTTTTTTTTATTTTTATTTTTATTTTATAAATACGCATCAACGTAAACAATGCACAATATGTGAAATACGCCCAATAAAAGGTAGATGAAAATTACCGTAATAGGAGAAATAGGTACACAAAACCAAAATATATTAATAGTTGTTAGTGCATCGTAATTTCATATAACACAGAATCGATCATCATAAAATTTCTCTCTTAGATCGTAAAACCAATATTTTTTAATCTTTCACAATATGATAAAATCATAATATATGAAAGCACATATTCACTGTATATTTCATTGAGATCGTAAAAAATCTATAACCTGAAACTCTGATACCACATGTTAAATATTTTAACATGAACATTAATAACTGGATCTTTGATTTTCTATGATTCACAATAATAAACAACAGCAGTGAAAAAAGTATCTTTCTCCATCCGTTTGATGAAGAAATCAGTCTGACTATGAGAGAAGGATCACCTTAGGAACTTAGCCTCATTAGTGTCTCCCGATGGCTAGAGGCATTCTGATGTTATAGGTGAGAACCCTTTAACCCCTCAGTGCTATTTATAGGCATCTGGCCATCAAGAAATCTAAGTTTTTGTGTTTGACTATGATTAGAGATCTAAAGTTAATCTTATCTCTTATGAGTTTTTCTTATCCCATTATAACTCTTTGAACTATTCCAAACTCTATCAAGATGGGTGAGTGGGACACAGAATTTAAATAGAACTCTAACATTTCATTATTGGATCAAACATTTAACTTGAATTTCACATGTTTATACAGCTACTTGAATTTCACAAGTTGAATTTCACATTTAACTTGAGTTGCACGCATCATGCATTTTTTGGACACAATAAATCATGGATTTTGAATTCACATCCGTAATAGAATCTCTCGCTTTTTACTAGCTTTGCCCATATCTACGAAATGGTCCTCACATTTAGAAAAATTTCACATTTATTAAATCGTCTAATTAACTTTTTAATTTTTCTGCAGAAAATGTAGTTATTTTATTGTCAACTGCGTGGATGTCCTATTCATATTGTCGAATAAAACAATATGAATAGTTTTGTATATTTCACACAACCAATTACTTGTATTGAGACTTTCATTAATTTATACAAGTGTGCAACTATATATTGCATTCCATGATTACTATTGATCACTCAACCAAATTCAGAAGATAAGACCGGCTTGTTTTGTGCAAAGTAAAGGAGCATATGTTATGGAATGGTAGTTGCTAGATCTTCGGTCTTGCATGAGAAGTTATATGCAATTGGTTGTTTGATCTTCATTGCCTATTTTCTCTATTGCGCCTCAAACTCGATGGGGAGGCACAGACCATGAGTTTGGCTCAAATATGGATGTTGAAATTTGGTGCAACTAATGGCTTGGCATGGATGTCCATTGATCTCTCACAAATATGAAGTGATCTTGGAGTTGACCACGTGTAAATCCTCCTCTAATGAAATGAAAAATCATATCGCAACAAGTTTTGTATATGAATGAAAACGGAATTAATTAATAGATGAGTACCCAGAGTGTTGTGCACCCCCAATGTTGACTGTTGATGACGAAAGATTCCAATTTCTTTGAGAAGTCCAATAAGCCAAATGGATTCAACTGAAGGTCGGTATTTTGCCTCTATACTTGAGCGGGCAATAGTTTGCTACTTTTTACGGCTTTATGATAAGAGGTTGCCATAAAAAATAAAGTAGCCACTAGTATATCATATGATCCCTTTGCACCAAAGACAATCAGCATCTAAGTATGCCAACAAAGAAAGTGAGCTAGTAGTATCGATAATACATAATCCATGTTGGGAAGTGTCTTTGATATATTTGAGAACTCTTTTGACTGCAATCCAATGATTTACAGTGGGTGCATGTATTGATAGATGCAATCAACTGGAAATGATAGTTTTAGTTGAGTAAGAAAAACATATTGGAGTGCCCCAACAGAGCTACGTTATAATGTGGGATCATGGAACAAATCATTTTCAAAGATAATGCGGTGGAAATTGGTTTGGTGTTGGATGTGGTGTGCTCGCCCCCCGATAGTTCTTTGGTGAGGAATTGTGGTGCCTGGGATGTGAGCCGATTGACTATATCCCTCAGGATTGTGTGAATCTTGAGTGTCCATGTGCTAGACACATGTGTGTATTAGAAGTCATAGAGGAAATAAGTAAACGGGATTAGTAGAAGACTAATCTAGTACATCGTACTAGAGAAGTGTAGAAATGCTCATTCAATAATTGTAATATCCACAAGTCACAATCGCTTTGTCCCAAATGTAATTACACATCATCATAAGCTCAATTGTTACATCAAAATATGATGAGTGTGATAATTTAGACTTAGCCAAGTCCTCGCCTGTTACTTTCATTATTTTTGGCCTTAGTCCACTTAAAATTTGGCCCTATGGATTGTAAGATGGAAACCTAGTAAGTCGCAAAGGCCCTACCTGTTTGCTAAGGAAATAGGCACACAAGCCCACAAGAAGGACCAAGGAACTTGTGATTTTTGGCCATTAAAGGATTTAGGGTTATAAAAACCAAGTTAGGGTTTTAAATTATGAAGGAGGCGCCATTTCGAGAGAGAGACCCTTAGGTTTTCCCAAACTTCAATCATTAGAGCCTCGGGAAGGGATTTTTGGTTTGGCAAGCATGCAACCATACTTCTAGAAGAAGCTTGTAAGACGGTAAAGAAAGGACATTTTTGGCCATAGGGAAGAAGTGCCACTTGGCACACATGTAACAGGGAGCTTATGTCTTCAAGAAGGGAAGAAGGCCAAGGGACGGTTTTTGAAGAGCTACAAGCCACTTGGCAACGGTGCCATATCCCTCCACTAGGTTCATTGTATTTGGACCCAAAATGGAAGGAGGAAAGAAGGGATCTTGGGCATGATGGCAAGGGACTCACACGCCACTTGCCACATGACCTCAATGCATAGCCCCTAGGGATTCTAGAAGGATCTAATCATGATGAGGGACATCTAGGGTTTCAACCATGAGGCTCCACACGCCCCTCCTTGTCCAAAACATAGGTTCATTGAACCTAGACCATAAAAGGGTGGAAGAAGGCTTTAGGGTTTCGGCTAAGGTAAGGAAATGCCATTTGTCATCCATGCAAGAAGTGTATCTTGACATTTCCAAGAGAAGCAATGATGAGGGAAGAAGAAGGGATGGATTTCGGCCAAGGCAAGAAGCAAGATGCCACATGGTGCCCATGCACAAAGGGACCCTTCGGTTTCCACATCAAAAGTGATGATGGGAGAGAGAATGGGTGGGAATTGAGGAAGGTATTTAAGGAGGGAATTAATGGAACCGGGGCCCTACCCCTTCCAAAGGCACACCAAAGGTTATTTTGTGCAATTTTCAGATTTTCCTCTCCTCTCCTCTCCTTTCTCTATCTCGCCTACCTTAGGAAAAGAAAGCCAAACACTATTTTCTTTCCATCCAAACACCCTCTTTGCACAAGCATAAGACAAAAGCTGAGAAAGTCACGTTGGAGAGGTTTGCATGGTGAGAATATTCAAATTCTATCTCAGTATCTTCTTATGAACACCCACACACTTGCAAGAGTTTTTGTGTTGAAGAAGGTTCGGCTTGAGAGAGTTGAGGGAATGGGTGTTATGGCCTTGTTGTAAGATTTGTTAGTTTAATGAAGTAATTGGTTCAGCCATACTTAATCATGTTGAGTATGGGTTGTCTAGGGTTTCCTCAAAGAACCCGAATCATCAATGGCCAAATGGAAATGAAGTGGGTCTGAACACACAGAGGACATATTGGGCGATAGTTTGGATGATGTTGTGAAGTCTTGATGTTTTGATGATGTTTTTGTTATAATTAGGGCTAGATATTGATATGATAAAATTCTAACACATTTTTATACATGTTATGAGTTTATCCAAAGTATTTTAGCATTTGCATTAAAGATTTATACATATTTTCTTTGAGGTTGAAATTGGAACACACAAAGCAGTTTCTGGTTTGAGGTTATGATGATTGTTGTTTCTATAAACCTATTCCAAATGGAAATGAAACTCATATATGATGTTCTTAAGACTTTCATTTAGGTGTTAAGAGGTTTTTTAAAGAGAGTTGGTTGTAATCTTTGTTGGAAGCATGTTATGCATGAAAATGTTTGGTAACTTGATGCTCATAGGTTTACTTGGTATTTTTATGGAACTTTTGACATGTGATCCTAGATTAAAGGCTTGGCTCAAGTTTAGGACTTGAATATGAAGTATCTGATTTTATGTCTCGAAGGTTTACTTCATGAAAGGTTCGTATTTAGTGTTTTTGTTCTAAGTCAAAAACATGTGGTACTTGATTTTGAACTTAGTGAGCATGCCGATTGTTCGGTGATGAATTTTGTGATTCTAGTTGTTTGATCTAGCATGTTATCATTTAAGCTTGATTTATAAACATGTTTAGAGTGTATTTATGAAATTTTGGAGTCCTTGGAATTGATTTGTAAAGAGTTAGACCAAGAACATCAAGGGTATTTATATTTGACCAAAACTTTGTGTTTTAGGCATTTTTACTAATTTGAGGAGTTTAGAATTTTATGAAATAATTATGTTGATGTCTTAGCATGATCTTTCCACCTATGATATAATTTTTAGTGTTTCATCAATCAGTTGAAGTATATGGTTTGAGGTTTGAAAGAATTGCAATAAAAATCAAGATTTTCTAACCTTAATGTGAAACGCCCAATGCATAGTTTGTATAGTTGTGTTTTGATTTAAAATCTTTTGATTTAATTTTTGGATTAAGGACAAGTTATATACATGAGGAATGTAAATTTTGGTAGAGTTTGGAGTTCGTGTGCAAAATCTTTATTTAGGGGCAAAATTGTCATTTCCCAGAAGTATAGGGGTAAAATGGAAATTTTGCCATAAGTCAGTGAATTTTATGTTTTATAGTAATTAGTGGGATATTCTAATCCTTAGAAATATCTCATTTCAATTCACGCTATTTTTTTCACTACTTTTATGTCACTTACTATCATTGTAAGTTAGCCTCTAACTTACTTTTCGGTATATTTTTGTGGCGCCCATAACCCGTGCTTGGGATTTGATGGAAACTGAAACTCCAGGACATGCAATACTAGGGTTACCTGCCCCCTCGTACATTATAAATAAGATGCAATGCACCTAATGATAACTAACAATATGAAGTATATCGCAACGGACAGTCAACTTAAGTCAATTTAAAGGAAACATTAGTCATGGTACCGAAAACATAAGGTCCCAATACTATTTCATAATTCATAAGAGTCATCATAGTTGATACGAGTTTCTAAAGAACTCCCAAAAACATGGGACCAAAACATCAATAGCCAAACATAAGATCTTTTCCCAAAAGTGGTCCCATAACATCGTTCTTGATCTTCAGTGAGATTTGAGCCTCACTCGCTTCTCTAAAGCCCAGTCCTTGTCCCTATTATGGAACCTTCTAAACCTTTTTATGTCTTCAATTATCTTAGTGATTGCTTTATTAATCGACTCGAGATGGTCCAAAATGGAAGGCTTAGTGATATGAACCCGCGGGAATGAAATCCCTTGAACTCACAATTAATTTGAAAACTCCCCAAGAAAGCTAAATTCAAGTCAATGGATGGAAAACCTAGACCCGATGAGAACTCATTTCAAGAACCTAGATTATATCAAAATCTAGACTCGTTGAAGAACCCGTCTCAAGAACCTAGATTACAAAGGAGGAACACCACAAAGGTTGTGATTTACCTTTGATAAGTTCAAGAGTTCAATCAAGAACAAGAGAAGAAAACTTAACTCACAAATAACATTCAATATTGTTTAGCCTTCAAATGAGGCTACAAGGAGTATTTAAACTAAACCTAATTAAAACCTAGCCAAAATAAAGCCCCTTTTTACCCAAAATGCCCCTAATGAACAGTGTCGTGCTACAGTACGCGCGGCTACAATACGGCTACAGTAACGCTACAGTACCTCTTGAAACCCTAATTCCTAAAAAGTAACTTTCCAAATAAGCCCTTGGCCAAAATACAAGGCCTTCTTGAAAACCATAGTTTATTAAAAATAAGACGTGTGGGTCAGACATCTTCAAGCCCACTTATTCTAAACTAATAAAATAAATCATTTAACCAAATTGGAAGTCTTCAATAACAATAGGCCCTATCTCTAAGTCATATCTTCCACAGCTTGAATCAAGTGGATCAAAGCTGGTTCTCCTTCTTTTAAGCCCATCTTGAGTATTGGGCTCTTTCTAGCTTCATCCCAAGTGGATTGCACAAATCCGTGCATTACTTCCTTGATCGTCTTTGCCCTTGATTTTGTAATTGGCTCATCTGGAACTTGCAAATGATCTTTAAGAGTAGGCCCACCTTCGTTTCCATCATTCTCCCTCTCCTCAAAAGGATTCGATCTCGAATCTTCACCTACATCAAAAGGAGAAAGATCAGAAACATTATACTCACCTGGAATATCCACTTTATATGCGTTGTCATTAATTTTCTCAAGAACTTGGAAAGGTCCATCTCCTCGAAGATGCAACTTTGTCCTTTAGGCTGGGAATCTTTCTTTGCGCATGTGAAACCAAACCCAATCTCCCAGTTCAAAGATGACACGCCTTCGCCCTTTATTGGCTTGGGAAGCAACCCTTTCATTCTTTTGGGCAATTTGAAGTCATACCCTCTCATGAAGTGACTTCACCAACTCCACCTTCTTTTGTCCATCCAAGCTACTCCTGCCATCAACAGGTAAAGGCATCAAATCCAAAGGAGTAAGTGGATTAAATCCATACACAATTTCGAAAGGAGAATATGAAGTAGTAGTATGCATGGTCCTATTATATGCAAACTCTATAAATGGCAAACAATCCTCCCAAGTTTTTAAATTCTTCTAAACAACAGTGCGTAAAAGCTGAGTTAAAATCCTATTAATTACTTCAGTCTAACCATCAGTTTGTGGATGACAAGCAGTGGAAAATAAGAGCTTAGTACCCAATTTCCCCCACAACACCTTCCAAAAGTAGCTAAGGAAGTTAACATCCCTATTAGAAACAATACTCCTAGGTACACCATGGAGTCGCACTATCTCTCTGAAAAACAAGTTAGCTATGTTTATGGCATTATCTGTTTTATGGCATGGAATGAAATGTGCCATCTTACTAAATCTATCCACAACCACAAAAATAGAATCTCTACCCATTTTTGTCCTAGGCAGTCCGAAAACAAAGTCCATAGATATGTCTACCCATAGCTCACTAGGAACAGGTAAGGGTGTATACAACTCATGTGGCAAAACCTTAGATTTGGCCTTTCTACACGTAATGCACCTTCGACAAATACGATTAACATCTCTCTTCATTTTAGGCGAAAAGAAATGTTCATGCAAAATGTCTAAAGTTTTCTTGACACCAAAGTGTCCCATTAATCCCCCACCATGTGCCTCACGCACCAATAACTCATGCATAGAACAACTTAGCATACAAAGTTTGCTTTCCTTAAATAAATAACCATCATGCTTGTAAAATTTACCAAATGCCGCTTTATCACGTGCCATATACACATCAGAAAAGTCAGCGTCATCGGTATACATTTCTTTCACATATTCAAACCCAAGCATTTTAGCACTCATAGAAGTAAGAAGTACATACCTCCGGGATAGAGCATCAGCAACAATGTTCTTCTTACCTTGCTTGTAATGGATGACATAGGGAAATATCTCAATGTATTCCATCCATCTAGCTTGCCTTTTATTCAACTTACCTTGACCCTTGAGATGCTTCAATGATTCATGATCAGTGTGGATCACAAATTCCCTTGGCCATAGGCAGTGCTGCCAAGTCTCTAATGCACGAACAAGAGCATAAAGTTCTTTGATATGAACCAGCGGGAATGAAATCCCTTGAACCCACAATCAATTTGAAAACTCCATAAGAAAGCCAAATTCAAGTCAATGGATGGAAAAACCTAGATCCGATGAGAACTCGTTTCAAGAACCTAGATTATATCAAAATCTAGACTCGTTGAAGAACCTGTCTCAAGAACCTAGATTACAAAGGAGGAACGCCACAAAGGTTATGATTTACCTTTGATAAGTTCAAGAGTTCAGTCAAGAATAAGAGGAAAAATCTCAACTCACAAATAACATTCAATATTGTCTAACCTTCAAATGAGCCTACAAGGAGTATTTAAACTAAACCTAATTAAAACCTTAGCCAAAATAAAGCCCCTTTTTATCCAAAATGCCCCTAATGAACAGTGTCACGCTACAGCCCGCATGGCTACAGTAACGCTACAGTACCTCTTGAAACCCTAATTCCTAAAAAGTGACTTTTCAAATAAGCCCTTGGCCAAAATACAAGGCCTTCTCAAAAACCCTAGTTCATTAAAAATAAGATGTGTGGGCCAGGCATCTTCAAGTCCACTTATTCTAAACAAATAAAATAAATCATTTAACCAAATTGGAAGTCTCCAATAACAATAGGCCCGATCTCTAAGTCATGTCTTTCACAGCTTGAATCAAGTGGATCAAAGCTGGTTCTCCTTCTTTCAAGCCCATCTTGAGTGTTGGGCTCTTTCTAGCTTCATTTCAAGTGGATTGCACCAATCCGTGCATTGCTTCCTTGATCTTCTTGGCCCTTGATCTTGTAATTAGCCCATCTGGAACTTGTAAAGAATCTTTAAGTCTAGGCCGACTTGGTTCCCATCAAAAAGCCTCATAGACAAGTGGCATGAACTCCTCCATCTGAAATCCTAGCTTCCAAAGGTACCCTTCCTCATGTGTCTAGGTTCAATGTATTTGATGACAAAATGGTCAAAACACAAACCCTCAATTATCCTTGGGAGGATGAACGTGTGCATGCTTGCCACTTGGCAAGTTGCTTTTGTGTGTGTGTTGGGTTGGTCGAAACTCCTCATTTCCCCACAAACCTCTTCCTCTTCCCTAGACTTGAGTGACGTGTACATGAGGGTTCCCTAGGCAACCTTTCCTCTTCTCTGGGCTTTGGTGGAATGTGGGTGTTGGTTCCCTAGGCAAAAGACATGTGGCGTGTGGGTGTTGGGTGTGTGTGCGGGTGGCTGAATCTCGGGACTTGGTTTTGCCTTGTCCCAAGGTGACTCTTCCACTTCTCATCATTGGATCCTTCTAGAATCCCCCCATCTTGGCAAAAAAATGCATCTCCCTCGGCCGAAACCCTAGTCCTCTTGGGTAGTGCCTCTACCCTTTGAGCTTTCCTCATGTGCCATTTCCCATGCCAACTCCTTGGAACTCTCATGCTTCCAACAAGTGGCAAAAGATTGTTGGTTTCCTCCTTTGGCCAAATCTATATAGAACCTTAGAACATTGTGCCTCTAATTTTGCACATTCCCTAGGTGCCCCAAATCATTGCACCTTCTAGGAGCTCACACAAGTGCATGTGTGTGGTGTGTGGCCCTTAGGGTTCCAAAACTGTCTTCTCTCTCTCCCCCTTCTTCTACTTTCATGATCAGGTTCAATGTACCCAAGGGCTTGCATGCTGCCCCACATGGCATCACTTGTGCTAACCAAAGTGCTTCTTCCCTAGGTTCCAAATGATAGGAATTTCTAAGGAAGACTAAAAGCTCATTCCCTCTTCCATGTGGATGCCTCCCATGCTAAAACCCTAGTTAGGATTTTTCCTAAGTCCTAGGCCCTTAGTGGTTGATTTACACTAGCCCATGATGAGCCTCCTAATGGGCTCTCTTCTCTAAGATAACAAGGCCCTTGATGCTTTCCATACTGTCCACATGCTAAAACTTGGACAGATAACTAAGTGAGTTAAGCTAATCATAATTAAAGTAATAGATGTGGACTTGCTAAATCCGGGTTATCATAGGACATTATATTACAAGGATCGAAGTGTAATTTTAGCAGATCAGGGATTTTGATGTCGTCTACTCATCGAGGACGAGTACTCGTTCAGGGTAACATGATTTATGATTCCGATGACGATCTGCTATATTATATGCTACAGCATACCATTTCAGTATACACCAACTCACCTCCACCCACTTCGTCTAGCAACTATTCATCCGGCGATAGACAGTACATTTGGTGAGTGTTATATTCTCCTGTTATAATAGTAGTTATTTTTATGCACACGCGTACATTTCGAGGATGAAATCACATTTTTAGGAGGGGAGGATGTAACAACTTGCCAAAAATTTAGTGGATGAATTTCATTAGAGCTTAGGAATGTCATGAAATCCAGGGAAGATTTCATGAATCGGGCGACTACTTAGGTTTTAGTCTGTCAGTATAATCAGTTTTCTACCCATTATGGTGACAGAAGTGACATTTTATTTTTTTGAGGGACTTAAGAGTTTGAGATTGAGAAAAGAATTACACTATTAGTCTTAGATGAATATTTAGGATTTTACAATGCAATAATACATTTTTTATTTTTCTGATGAAAAGTGCTCGAGAATACATTCGGGATACCTAGGAGTGGAATTTTGCGAAACGAATTACTCCACTAGACTCGTATGATTATTTTGGGTTTTATGGTGCAATGTTTATTTTTGCCTTCTTTGGATGATTAGAGACACCTGAGATAGCGCAATGTGGCACCCAGTTCAATTGATTGTCAAAGCACTATGTGGATTGTCCAAAACAAGCTTTAGGAGTTTTATTGGACACTTGGTAATATCTTAGCCACAATTGATGAATTGTGTAGGACACTTGGTGTGATGCCCCCAAATTCCATTTGGGATCGGACGGATATTTGAAGTGTCGAGACATGCAACACAAGGTTACCTACCCCCGTTCATGACATATAAGATACAATGTTCCTAATATGCATCTAGCATTATGCGATATTTGCAACCGATAATTTTTTTTCTTTAGCAACACTATGCACCAAACTGAAAATATCTCAAATACTTAAACATACTTCATACATAATGACATACTAAACAACAGAGATCACAACGTTAGTCCAAAATGGTTGTGATCAAAAGAGTACTGGAGATTCAACTCCATTGTGCAAGTAGTGATTTAAATTAACTACTATATTATCATCGACGTCGCACAGTCGCTTAGTCGACCGTTTCCAGTTGGTTGATTATCGGCTCTCCTTCAGATCCTGTAACAAGATATACCATTCGGGGGGAATTGTAGTTGGGACTACCACACAGGTTAATGATGCATGCATGGTAGTAAAAGCATGAATGCATAATCAAAGTAAGCATAATATAACTTGACATACAACATAGCATAACTAACATAACTTAAACTAAAACATGATCTGAACTGGACTTGCTTGACATGGACTTGATCTGAGACTTGACTTAACATAAACTTGATCTGAGACTTTACTTAACATGAACTTCGAATCTTGTTCTTTAACTGATTAAACTTAACTTTATAGGTGCTACATGGGTCCCCTAGAGCCATGTGTTCCTATCGATTACCACATTACAATACAGGTATCTGCACTAGGAGTGATGGGTTGTATGTGCCACCACTGACTGTGGACCCCATGAGAACTGAAATGTGGCTCCATCGGCGTTAGTGTCTGGTGCGCTCTGGTGACCAGCTAGTTAGGCCTTGCTCGCTACCCTTTGACAGTATTTCATCAACTCAGGGAATCTCACACCTATTTAAACACTCCAGCGTTAACAAAGGTCACTAAGATATTATCACATCCTAGCGCTTAGGGTCGTGATTGACATGAATAACTTAATATGACTGTTCTCGAAATACACAAATTGTATTCGAGATGAAACGCGACAGGATTATGAAAGGACAAAAGCCTTGACATAACACAACATAACTTGAACGTAACTCGGAAGACATGACTTACTTGTGATAGAAATATTTCGTAACATGACATAACATGTAACAGACTCTATATTTAACATGACATACTTGCAACAATGAATATTACATGACATGACATGACATACATATAACAAATGGCATACTTAACATGATGTACTTGCAATGTATAGGAATACGTGACAAAATATCTTGCGTAATAGATGAAAAATTTGTGACAGAATAAATTATGTGTAATAGATGAATATGTAATGACTTGGCATGGCACATATGGTAACATACATACATACACTGTAGTTCCTTTACTCATCACATATACACATTAAACTGACAGTAAGTTAAAAACTAACTTACCTCGGTCTTCACGTTCACGAGGAATAGAAAATAGTGATCTCTAAAAATTAAAGCTTAATCACTAACAATTAAAAATATGGAAAAATATTAGCTTAAAGTAAAATTACTATTTTACACTTTACATATGGGAAAATGATCATTTTACCCCTAACTTAAGGATTTTGCATCTTAACTCCAAAAATCACCAAAATTTACATGAAGTATGTAAATTTTGTCCTAAACTCAAATATCAACCATGAAAACTCTAAAGAAGCCGAAACTTACATAGTCTATTTTCCTTGATTTTTGTTGCAATTCTTCCAAATTTCAAAACTCATGATTAAACCAAAAATTTTCTTCAAATATACTCATAACATATTCCTAAGAATAATCATGTTTTCAATCATGAACAAAAATCATCAAAATCACTTAAAACAATAGTTGAAAGTTTCGGTTTCTTTCTAAGTTCAAAAATAGATTTTTGTTTCTAAAATAGTTTTGATCAACCTTTTGATCCATGACTTATAAAGATGTAATCTTCAAAACAAAATATTACATGGTTTAAAAAGGTGTCCTAAAATAGATCTAAGCTTTAAACTCAAGATCACATGGTTAAAAATCTACCAAAACATAGATTTAGCTAAGAACATCAATTCTTTGACCTATCCGAATATCTCCTTGCATAAAAATTCATATATTTGCATATAACCTCAAATATCTTCATAATAATATTATAACATGCATATAAAAGGCTTAGGAACCTCCAATAAAATTATCAAAGTCATTGGAATAGGTTTAAATCACAAAACATCCAAACTTTCTTAAAATAGAAACTGTTTTTTCTCTTCAAGTTTCTAAGTTTCTGAAAATATTTCATCAAAATCTTTAATCATGCAACACATTCTCAACCAATAATCATATACACATGTTAAAAGTACCCCATGAAAATTTCGGATCATAATCTATCAATTAACTTGGTCAAAAACTCCAAAATATAACACACTCTCCAGTTTATTGCCCAGAATGACCTTTATGGGGTTTAAACAACATTTGATAGATAAGAAATATTAAAATGGAATAAATAAGGTATCCATGTAAATTAGACTAAAAAATGAACAATTTTCATGAATGAAACTTTGTGAGAAAACACTTACAATTGCTTTGAATCATGCATGCAAAAGAGCTCAAAAAAGTTGCCTGAGAGTGTTGTTTGTGTTTTTACAAAGAAAAGTGTAAAGAAGCGATGATTTTCTTGGGAAGTGGGCTGGAGGGCTTCTTAAACAAGTTATGGAAGATGATAAGGCTAAAATGAAGCTTGAGTGTTGGTCTTTTCTACCTAATATAATATACAAAAATCAGCCCAAGATATTTCCTCTAGGTAGAGTGTAGAATGGAAAGAGTGAGGTGGCCTTGTAGCCCTTCACTTCAAGTACCCTCTAGGTCCTCTTGACAAAATCGGATCAGCCATGTGAGGGGAAATTACTTAGTTAGGAAGCAATGCTAAGGTGACCAAATTTGTGGGCCTTAATTGGCCTAAACCAAATGGGCCTCAATTTCGGGTTTTAAGAGGGTTTCAGTTGCCATCAAGCTCAAATCCAATTTCTCTTTGCGCAATCAAATATCCAAGGTTAAAAATATTGGATAATGATGTCATAACATAAATTTGAAGGATTAATAGCATGTGAAAGAAATTTAATCAAGTGATTAAATCGTTTAGAATTTTAGTTTCAACCATGCTTTTGGGTTCTCAGTTGGATTCCAACCATATATGGTTTCACTAAGGTGTAAATCCTCTTTGGTTTTGGCACGTTTTGATTAGTTGGATGAAGTAAAGTTTTTGCTTATGTGGCATGATCTCACAGATTTGATTCCTTTAAATCCATCAAACATTCATCATGGTGCCAAGTGTCTAATACTATTCACTATGTGTGGCTAAGATCTTGCCAAGTTTCCAAATAAAACTTCTCTAACCTTATTTAGACATTCCACACTATGATTTTGAAAACATTGCACTAGATGCATTTATCGAGGTTACTATTCATTCCGAAAAAGTGCATAATAAACTTAGTACTAAAAAATCCTAAATATTCATATTAACCTACAGTGAAAATCGTTTACCGAAATTCAACCCCGAAGTACCCCTAAAAATAATTTCACAGTTTCGAATAGGCATTTCGTTTGAAAATATGAAAATGAACTTATTGTGTTATAAAATCCTAAATGATCAACTAAGCCTAATGGCGCAGACCATAATGTATTCTGATACTTCTAACTACCTCAAATAATTAAAATTGCACTTCTAGATAGTGAGTGATAACACTGACTATGTTGACAGACTAAAACTTATATCATTGGTAGTTTGTGAAAACTTATGAGGTTTTCACAAGGTTCCTAAAGCCAATGGAAACTCCACTAGTGAATTTCTAGCAGACTATTACACTTGGTACTAAGAGGATCCATGAGATGAAAATATGAAGGAATGAAAGGCAAATCACGCATTATGATCATGCCACCTGAGCTAGACACTATTCCATCCAGCAAAACACTTTGTGGCCAACCAAAAGAGGGTTTCAACTCTAGTGAAACCACGAAACCATGATGGAAGCCGAAACCCTAAATGACCGGTTTTACCTTAAATGATAAATCACTTGATTAAGTCACTTTCGCATGCTATTAACCACTAAAGTACATGCTATTACACTCTCATTTATTCTTTTATACCTTGGTAATTTCACTAGACCAAGAAAAATCCGAGTCGAGCTTGATAGCAACCAAAACCCTAAACCAAACACCATTTAACCCCTAAAGTGGGGCCCATTCAATTAAGGCCCATTTAGGCCCATCAAAAAGCAACACCTGCGACACCCCTAAATTCCGCTTAGGATCAGACAGACTCTAAAGTATCAGGACATGCAACACAAGGTTACCTGCCCCTGTTCATGATAATTAAGGATGCAATGCACTTAGCAGGCATCTAACAAGCAATATCATGCACTAGACGAGCTATATCCCAAACATAAACCTATATTCAATAAACTAAAGATAATAGACGTCCAAGTTATAGCGTGAGTCCAAAATATCTATAACCATAATAGTACTAGAGGTAGAGCTCCTTAAGTACATGCAGATACTAAGGTAACTATTAGGCTAATCCATCGTGTAGCTCATGCAACTTAGTCAAGGATGCCATATCAATAAAGCGATGATATCCACGTCGTGTCGCCAATGTCTAAGCGACTATCTACAATCAATCATTCTCCATTGTGCCTCCTAATCCTAGCACATCATCTACCATTCCAGAGGGAATGGCAATTAGGACTACCAAGTGAGATTTGCTTACAATTCTCAACAAATTAACAAACAACTTAAACTGATAGTTTAAAGATGCATGAATGACAGCGAAAACATGAATGCAAAATGTGAACATGAATAACTTGACATGACTTGACAAATAGCATGACATGTACTGACATTAAATAAATTGAATTGACGTGAACTTGAAACTGAACTTGACATAGCATGGCTTGAACTTGAACATGAAATGATGTGAACCTCAACTAAACATGAACTTGATTGAAATTGAATATGAAATTGGAATCTTGTTCAATAACAACTTAATTAAAAAATGTGAACTATGGGTGCTACGCAGGTCCTCTTGAGCCGTGTAACCTTACCGATACCGCATCACCTCACAGATATCTACACTAGTTATAAGTGTGTTAACGTAAGTATCAGTTCATAGGTATCTGCACCTGTTATGAAAAATGTATTGTACGTATCAAGTGATAGGTATAAGCACCCTCATGAGTACGTATAATATGAAATTGAAATGTGGGTAACACCATTGGTGTTGGTGCTGGCTTCGCTCCAATGGCCAGTTAATTAGGCCCAATTCGAAACTTTTTGACGGTACTTCATCAATCTAAGGAATTTCATACTAGTTTAAACACTCGATCATGAACAATGGAGTTCCACTACGATATTACCCCATCCTAACTCTTGGGATTGTGACAAATGTAAAAGACTTAACTGATGTGAGAAATACTATTTCGAGACACATTTTGTACTTGAGACCTGACGTGGCGTGAAATGGAATGAAAGATAACATGACATAAAGTAACGTGACATGTACGTAAGATGAATGACATGGCATAACATGAACATGTAAAATTTCGTGACATGATGTAACGTGTAAGAGATAACTTTTCATAACATGACATAACCTATAACAGAATAAACATTTCGTGACATAGTATAATATGTAAAAGATAAACATTTTGTGACATAGTATAATATGTAACAGATAAACATTTCATGACATAGTATAATGTATAACATATATACATTTCATGACATAGTATAATGCCTAACAGACAAATATTTTGTGACAGGGTGTACATTAAGATAATGCCTAACAGAATCGACAAAAGAGTTATGGTGACAATCGACAAAGGAATCTGGAGTTTTCAATTGGAGACTGAGTGTACATCAAGATTTCACCCGTGAAAGGAGTGATACATTTTGGCAAGAAGGGAAAATGGAGTCCCCGGTACGTAGGACCCTATGAGGTAGTAGAAAGAATTGGTCCTGGGAGAGAGAGGACTCAATGAGGAATAAATACCCTCACTTCTTTGTATCTTAGATCTAGACATTTGATGAATATATGTAATTGACTGGTTGTATGTTTGACTTGTTGATGGATCCTTGTTTGATTTATGTCTAACCTAATTGTAGTAACATTCTGTGCAGCTACCATGCCCTTGAAACAGAGCATGGCATGACCTAGAGAAACTCCACGTATGTCTGTTTTGTCAATAGCTCAAATTAGAGAAAGATGAGAACATAGTTGTAGAAATCGACACGATAGAAGAGACTGGATGATGGCTGCACACTAGCAACAAATGGAGAAGTTTGAGCATCATCGCACCCATGTGATGGATGCGGATTTTTGAGGGAATATCTTCCTACGACGAGCATTATCGCATGAAGAGCGACAACCCCCGCTTGACCCATTGGTGTGGAAGCAAAGAAGCAAAGACGTGCCTCAGTAAGCATTACTTCATACAGTTAAAATATACTAACATAGGTTTTCAATCATGCATTCATCATTCCATACATACTATATGTACATAAGGCATACATCCAATTGAAAACATCACTAGCTGGGGTTTTTCTTTAAAAATGATTTTCTTTTCGTAAAACATTTCTTCCGTCAGTGCCTTCATTTCTTAAAGAATTCAAGCATGCATACATACATTTTCTTATCACTTTCCTTTGGCCGGTACACATTGTTGCGCCCCATGTGTTAGGGTTAGTGGTCTTCCTTTGGACCTGGATTCCGCCAGTGGCTACGGGTTGGGAATCCCTTTCAGTCAGGGGGCAGCATTGGGTGCACTACCAGTACTACTTACCCGACATTGCAATCTACCCAGTCCTTTGGTACCCTTTCATTCAGTCATAGCCGTTATGTATTTTCATACATTAAAACATTCATTCATTCAGTCCTTTCATTTAGTCCTTTCATTTTTAGTCCTTTTCTAAATGATATCAAATTGAAAATGAAATGTTTCTCTTTACAATGCTTTACAAAATGAAGGGAAACGTAACGCCCGTCCTTGTGGTGGGTCTTTTTATAAAATATTCTGAGAAAGGACGACGGAAATTACCGTCCGATTTAAAACTTTTTGCTTCTTCCTAGGGTGCAAGACTCTATGTTTATAAAATAAAAATGTGCTTTTGCAATAAAAGAGGTTTATAGCAAAAAAATCGATTTTAATAATAAAAAGGCCTCTCTTACATTTGAACCTCGTGCCTAGACTTCCGTGCTCTTCTCCATGGGCCGTGTCCGTCCCGACGCGTACTTCATTTCCTTCCCTGTGGGGGGGGGGGAGGGGGAGGGACATGCATAAAAATTAAAATGAGTCGAAGACTCGTAAGCATTACTTCATGCAGTTAAAATATAACAACGTAGGTTTTCATTCATGCATTCATCATTCGTACATACTATACATACATGCATGCGTGCATACGTGCGTTCATTTGAAAACGTTACTGGATGGGGTTTTCCTTTCTTTTCATAAAACGTTTCACCCGTCAGTGCCTTCATTTCTTAAAGTGCGTTCGTGCATGCGTACATACGTACATACATACATTCTTTCTTTTCACTTTCATAGGCCGGTACACACTATACGCCCCGTGTGTTAGGGTTAGCAGCCCTTTGACCTGGATTCCGCCCGTGGCCACAGGTTAGGAATCCCTTTTCATAGGGGGTAGCACTGGGTGCACTACCAGTACTACTTACCCGGCATTGCAACCTGCCCATTCATTGGTACCCTTTCATTCATTCATGTGGCCGTTACGTATCTTCATACATTTCATGCTTTCATTCATTCTTTCATTCATTCATTCATGCCAGCTCTGAAGAGCTGGAGCTTTCATTCAGTTCTTTCTTTCATTTAATATGAGAAAACATTTCTTTCATGAGAAAACATCATTTCGTGAGCATGAGTTCGAACGTCCTCTTTCATGACGTCCACGAGCATCACCTTGCGGCATTCACAAAAGTGTCAGTTCGTACCGTCCATAAAACATAAAGCACGGGATTAAACTTTGCCTTTCGCGGCATCCGTAAGCATCACCTTGAACGTCGGCCTTCGCGGCATCCACGAGCATCACCTCGCAGTGCTCACAACAGCGTTAGTTCGTAGGATCCACGAAGGCGTCGGCTCAAGCTTGTCTTTCGTGCATTTACATCAGTTCGTTTTCTTTGAAAATACGTACAATAGATACATCTTATAGTCATCCATTCGCATACGTACAATAAATAACTTTGGGTGCGTAAAAAGGGGCTTTCATGGAAGGGTCGTACGTACTTATACGTTTGAAAGCATGACATCTTCTTTCGTAAGCATTTTCTTAAGGATAAAAGCTTTTCGTTTTCATTTCGTAATTTCTAGAAAACTCCAGAAGGGCATGAATGCAATACTTACTTGGACACCATGCTACTTTCATACCATGCAGTCCATTCATGCGCGTGTCAGCTGGCAACCTACATGCATACATAACCTTAACGTCATTCTCTATCTACTGCATAAGCGACTTAACTATAAATAGAACTAGGCTATACTTGGAACACTCTCCTTCTATCTCATGCACTTACGTGCCCTTTACTACGTTAAAACCTCCGGGGACCCATTGCGGTCACCGCATCTTCTAACTCAACGTCTTGCCTCGAATGCTCATTCACTAAAGTGAACCCATGATTCACCTTAGGATTAAGACACTAAGACATTCGTCTTATTCTCCTTATTGAACTCATCTTGATGCATGACTCAGACCAACTAAGTCACGCATCCCAATCCTAGACAATACACCCGTCACTACCTCCATACATCTTAGCCCATACTAATCCTCATTTCCATCCATACAAGCCATACGGCTCTAAGCCAACTCTGAGGGTTAAGCACCGTGTAACTATACTGTAGACAGATTACCTATTACATATGGTGAATCTGTCTGGTACACATGTCTCGCCAGACTACACATGTACCTTACCCCTGTATCACCTATGATCAACATATAACATATTGATCACCTGCTCGTAGGGATGAGGGCCATATTCCGATACCAACATTCTCTTAACCCGGCTAGCATGACTCTTCATGCTATCCGTCCCTTCTTACAGTTCATCCCAACACTTAACGCGACAAGATTCTGTTCACAACTATGCCTTGCATCACGTCACATAGCTCGAGACTACTCTCAAGCTACACCGTGACCTTGTCACGTCACCTGACATCCTGCTACGTCACTTTTACGCCAACTTCTTACTCATCACGAGTACGGTTCCTCACGTACTCCCGTCGCATCGCGACATCTCGTCACGTTTCCGTTACGCCATTGCAAAGCTTACTCCTTATCCATCATAAGCATGACTGTCAATAACCACATCACTTCGTGACGTTGCCCAATCAAGCTTCCACTGCGTACTCTTACACTTGTTCTGCTACTTCACGTATACTTCCAGCCGTGAGTCAATAACAGTGACACTTGTCACCATAGACTACAGGCTACGCCATAACTACTTTGGGACATTGTTCCATAATTCCTGACACTATTCACCACGTTCTACGCCCATCAACTGTACAACCATCCTTATCTTTGCGACACGCCACACGGAGTGTCGCTGCCTCATGGAGTACACTCCACGTATACTTCCTTCACATATGCCACATCACTACTATGACATACCCGCCTTATGGTGCATCACTCTACCATATGGAGTACAACTCCCTTCACATACTCCATTTACATGCACTACGCCACATCACCCTTATGACATACTTGCCATATGGTGCATCAATCCACCATATTGAGTACATTCCACAAGTACTCCCTTCATACCCATCACGCCACATCACCATTATGGCATATCCGCCACATGATGCATTACTCCACTATATGGAGTACATTCCACATGTACTCCCTTCATACACATCACTACACATCACCATTATGGCATATCTGCCACATGGTGCATTACTCCACCATATGGAGTACACTTCACGTGTACTCCATTCACACACCATGCCATACAGAGTACACTTTACGTGTACTCTTCCCAATCCACAATACGCCAGGAGAGTATATTCTACATATACTTTCTTTATGTCACACTACGCCACACACAAAGTACACTCAGCGTGTACTGTTCCTACTCCACATGCCACGACATCCATACAACACAAGCCCTACAACTACACTGCATAGCACAACCACGCCATCATTACAACACAAACTCCACAATCATACTTCACCGCACACTTCACAACACAGAATGCCCAACACTTCACAGCGCATTACACAATAAGCCCAACACTTCACATACACGGCACATCACATCACCACACTACACAGATATGCCCAACACTTCACACGGCCCCTAATACTAACAGCACAGTCTACAACCTAATCAACTAATCAATTATCTAACATAATTAACGAGGGATAGAGAGTTATACCATCGACAGGATAACCCGTGCGTTGCTCGCTGATCGTCACAGCCAATGACATTGGAGAGGTCGTACGTGGCGGCTAACCCACGTACGTTGACTGTTTGGGTGTTTGGATAGCTAAGTGCGGTCTTGGAAGGGCTCGTGAAGGCCTCGTGATGGTGGCTATGAAGGGCAGTACATAGCGTACCTAACCGTGTACAGTGGCGGTCAGTCACACGCAGTGACTGTCCATCACGTGCAGCGATTACCCACCACGTAAAGTGGTGGTTTGACCCTAGGGCTCAGCTAAGGGAGGTGCGGTGGAACTCGTGGTGGCGTCGAGGTGGCACCACGGTGGCTCACGGCGGCAGATCTAGCCGCACAGTGGGTGAGAGGTTGTGGGAGAGTGAGAGAGAGTGTGCGTGCATGGGTGGCAGATCGGGACTGTGGGAGGTTGGCTTGGCTTGGTGGTGGCCTGAGGAAGCTGATAACGGTGGTTACCCACCGTGGGTGGCGGTGCACGGCGGTGCGCGGCGTGCAACCCGTGTGTGCGTGAGGGAGAAACCCATACATGGAGGAGAGGCTATGGGCCTCAGGTCCAAGGGAGGAGGAAGGGGAAGGGAAGGAGAGGTCCATGGTGGTGATTGGTGGCCGTGGGAGCTGTGCACAGCGGCGCACGGTGAGGAAATGGGTTAGAGACCCATTTCGGGTTCTTGCCGTGGAAGGAGAGGGAGGGCTGCGCAACAGGGGCTGGCTTCAGTGGAGGATGATAGCCGGCAGGAGGAGAAGCTGCCGTGGGAGGCTCTTTTATGTACTAATGATCTCGTCGGTGCTTTTCCGAGCAATATTGTTTCTCTTTTGCAGGAGTTTGAAGATGTCCTTCCTGAAGAGGTACCTTATGGTTTACCTCCAATCCGAGGGATTGAACAACAAATTGATTTCATACCTGGTGCATCAATTCCAAATCGACCTGCTTATAGGAGTAATCCCGAGGAGGAACTTCAGAGGCAAGTAAGTGAATTATTGGAGAAGGGGTTTGTCCGTGAAAGTATGAGTCCTTGTGCGGTTCTGGTGCTGTTAGTTCCTAAGAAGGATGGAACATGGAGGATATGTGTTGACTGCCGAGCCATCAACAACATAACGGTAAAGTATCATCATCCCATTCCTAGACTAGATGATATGCTGGATGAATTGCATGGTTCTTGTGTCTTTACAAAAATTGATCTTAAGAGTGGATATCATCAGATTAGGATGAAAGAAGGTGATGAATGGAAAACTGCTTTTAAGACTAAATATGGTTTGTATGAGTGGTTAGTGATGCCTTTCGGTTTAACTAATGCTCCGAGCACATTTATGCGTTGATGAACCATGTTTTGCGAGCATTTATTGGCAGATTTGTAGTTGTGTATTTTGATGATATCCTGATCTATAGCAAAAATTTGGAAGAACATGTAATGCATTCGAAATCTGTTTTGGAAATTCTAAGGAAAGAAAGGTTGTTTGCTAACCTTAAAAAGTGCACCTTTTGCATGGATAAGCTTGTGTTTCTTGGTTTTGTTGTTAGTAAGAGAGGAATTGAGGTGGATGAGGAAAAGGTGAAGGCAATCCAAGAGTGGTCAACGCCTACAACAGTCAGCCAAGTGAGGAGTTTCCACGGCTTAGCTAGCTTCTATAGACGATTTGTGCGTGATTTTAGTAGCTTAGCCGCCCCTCTTACTGAAGTCATCAAGAAAAATGTGTCGTTTAAGTGGGGAAAAGAACAAGAAAAGGCATTTAGTCTGATCAAAGAAAAGTTAACTAATGCGCCTTTGCTTGTTTTACCTAACTTTGCTAAAACTTTTGAAATTGAGTGTGATGCTTCAGGCATAGGTATTGGAGCTATTTTGATGCAAGAAGGCCGTCCAATTGCTTATTTCAGTGAAAAGTTGAGTGGGGCAGCCCTAAATTACCCTACTTATGATAAGGAGTTGTATGCCTTGGTGAGGGCTTTGGAAAATTGGCAACACTATCTATGGCCAAAGGAGTTTGTGATTCACACAGATCATGAGTCTTTGAAGCATTTGAAAGGACAGCAAAGGTTGAACAAACGCCATGCCAAGTGGGTGGAATTCATTGAAACATTTCCGTATGTGATTAGATATAAGCAAGGTAAGGAAAATGTGGTGGCTGATGCATTGTCCCGAAGGTATGCCTTACTTTCCATTTTAGATACAAAAATGGTTGGCTTTGAATACATTAAGGAATTGTATGCTCAAGATTCTGATTTTGGTGATATGTTCAATGCACGTGAAAAAATGGCGTTTGGTAAGTTTTATAGGTATGATGGATTTTTGTTTCGGGAAAATAAACTGTGTTTGCCAATATGTTCTTTGCGCGAATTGCTTGTGAGAGAAGCTCATGGTGGTGGTTTGATGGGTCATTTTGGTGTAGCTAAGACTTTAGGAATTTTGCATGAACATTTTTTCTTGGCCTCATATGAAACGTGATGTGGAAAGAATTTGTGAGAAGTGTATCACGTGTAAACAGGCTAAGTCTAAGTTGAAACCCCATGGTTTGTACACCCCTTTGCCAATACCTAGTGAACCTTGGATTGATATTTCTATGGATTTTGTTTTAGGTTTACCTAGGACTAAGAGGGGGAGAGATTCAGTTTTTGTGGTGGTAGATAGATTTTCCAAGATGGCACACTTCATTGCATGTCATAAAACTGATGATGCATCACATATAGCTGATTTGTTCTTCAATGAAATTGTTAGGTTACATGGTATGCCTAAGACCATTGTTTCTGATAGGGATGCAAAGTTTTTGAGTTACTTTTGGAAGACTTTGTGGGGAAAGCTGGGAACTAAGTTGTTGTTTTCTACTACTTGTCATCCACAAACGGATGGCCAAACTGAAGTAGTAAATAGAACTTTGTCGTCTTTGTTGCGTGCTATCATTAAAAAGAACTTGAAAGCATGGGAAGATTGTTTGCCACATGTTGAATTTGCTTACAATAGAAGTATACATTCTGCAATTAAGTTTTCACCATTTGAAATTGTTTATTGCTTTAATCCATTGTCACCTTTGGATTTAACTTCTTTACCTTTGAGTGAACGTGTGAACTTAGATGGCAAAAAGAAGGCAGAATTTGTAAAGATGATTCATGAAAAGGCACGGCTGAACATTAAAAGGAGGACTAAACAATATGTCCATCAAGCCAACAAGGGACGCAAGAAGGTAGTGTTTCAACCAGGAGATTGGGTTTGGTTGCACTTAAGGAAGGACCGTTTTCCAGAGAAGCGGCGTTCAAAACTCCTACCTCGGGGTGACGGGCCATTTCAAGTAGTAGAACGCATCAATGATAATGCCTACAAGCTTGACTTACCAGGTGAGTATGGTGTCAGTGCAAGCTTTAATGTTGCTGATTTGTCTTCTTTTGATGTAGGTGATGATTTGAGGACAAATCCTTCTCAAGAGGGGGAGAATGATGCAAACCAAGGAGCTGGACATGCTGATCATACAAGTGGGAATGGAGCTGAATTTGCACAAGACCCTTTGTCACTTCCTAGTGGCCCAATTACAAGACTTAGAGCCAAACGTTTCAAAGAAGCACTAAATGGGCTAATCCAAGAGAATTGGGCTGATTCTAAAAAGACCAAGATGGGCTCAAATAATATTCAAGACTTAGTCCATGTCATCAAGGCAATTGAAGAGGCTAATTAGCATGTAGAAATATGATGAATGGTCTGTCCATTAAAGGACGTGAATTTGTTAAGTTTCAAGAATATTAAATAGGTGAATGAACTTGGTCTTGCCTGGGTACCTGAAATACATTGAATTTAGTCATTTAGTCATTTAGTCATTTCTGGCTGCCTCTAGAAGTCCAAGAGGCCTAAAAATCGTGGGACTTGTTATGTTAATATTTGTGTTGCTTTTAAAGCTGTAGTTATGACTTTTCCTATTCTTGGAGGGTTGTTCCAAGTATATAGAGGGGTTATTTCGAGTTTTAATATCATCAGATTTGAAATTTCAGAAGCTTATTTGTCTTTGTGAGGTCTTGTGTTCCTCTTGGTTCTTCAAAGAACTCTTTGAACTTATCAAGTTAATCTTGTGGCGTTCAAGCTCCAAACTTATCACCTTGATTCTGATTTCTTGGAGTGGCGTTTTCAATCCTTCGTAGTCTTGGTTTTCATCTAGTTGGGTGACTGGTCAAGGCTCAACAAATCTTGTCAATACGATCTTGGGGTTCCAAGCCATCATTGTTATCGGGTTTCATCACAATTGTTGGTGAAGTTCATATCAGAATAAGTATACACCATTCGAGGCATCGGATACCTCTACAGACCGTATTCGATTCTGGGAAGAGGGCCAACCCATTGAAGACTGATTACGCCCAAACTATTACGCGGTAGTATAATTCAGGGGGTCGATCCACAGGGAGTCGGAAGAAACACTACAAGATACAAGTTTAAGGGAAATGATTAAATGACAATATGACAAGAATATGAAAATTCTAACTAAAGCACACAATTAAAATGAGATTAGGGCACAGATAAAAAGTTAAGTAAAACCTCGAGCTTCCATCAACTGGATCCAATACTCTGACTTTTTCAATCCAAACTATATACATAATTAAGAATCATAGCACCAAATTTCTAATTGGAAGATATGACATTATATTCATCTACTTTCTCAAATTTAATTCTATAATCTATTCTATCATTACAAACCATATTTTTCATGTATAAAAATAAATATCAGATCTAAAGACGACACTATGTACACAAACAATAGTGTAGCAAAAGATCACATCAATGACATGAAAAACAATTGTTTAAGTCACAATCATATATTCATAATCCTATAGCTCAACGAAATCAAGCCATAAGAAGATTTAATATAATTGTCTCAGACTTATAAAAATCCAAAACAAATAGAGAATTCAATTCTAGAATCTTAAACAATAAAACTTAATATGTGAATTGAAATAAAGTCAAAGTATTTTCACCAATCAATTTCTACCCTAGGCTTTACCCAAGATTTAGTTCTCCATGGAAGAATTAAAAAATAAAAATGGTATTTTTCTCTTCTCCAGAACTGTGCCTTCCTCCCTTCAAAAACTGCCCTAATGATATCCTTCTTTCGGCTATAAAACAAACCCTAACGTTTTCCTCATTCCCACATAAAATGGCCTTACTTTTAGGACTCAAATTGGCAGCCGCGTAAACACTTTCGGAGTCAGAATTTAGACATCCTTATTAGATACAAATTTGTATCTTTAAAATAGCTTTTCAATGCATCAATAATCACATCAATCGGATGTGTGAGGGGAACATTATGATCAAAACACTAAGGTATGTCCAGGTTGTCTCCTAGTGAGTTTTGGACTTGGACTTCTTGCAGTTTCCTTTTATGATTTGTATCTTTATTTCTTGATCCAAATTACTTTCAAACCCACCTTATTTAATTTTATCATTTATTTGATATTTTGGAAAGTTATTCCAACGTTGAAGTCTTCTCATATTGAAGCATCCTTGTTTACTGAAAGTCTACACGCCCATCCACTTGGAAAGTCAACCCACGGAAAGTGAAGAGTCCTTATTACTTGAAGGTCTTGCTCAATTCAAAAGTCATGCTTCGATGAAAACTATTGGGAATTATTCCAATTAAAAAATTTCTTTGAATTTGACTGGGTTTTAGCTCTATCTTTTATGGATTCTGAAATTAAACATAAAAATGTGCTTAGGAATATCCCAAAGTAAATAGAAACTAAATTAAAAAATAGAAATTAATTCTTATAATTTTTCTTCACATTTTAGCATTCTAATGCAATAATAGGATATTTAGAGTGCACTTTCATACACTCATCACACCTCCCAACTTGCTTATCACTAGTCCCTAACAATTTCTATGCAAATGAAAGAGACTAAAGAAAATCACTAAAATAGGCCACCAATTCAGACTTTCCAGATTCACATATCAAAACAATCTAAGGAATCCAATAACCCATCAAGGTCAATCCCCCTGTAGCAATTCACAAAGTATGTGTGTTCTCCAAGCCATAACCATCTTACCACTAACCTTGACACATGCAACATCAAGAACATCTCAAGCAAAAGGTTCAACTCCATAACTTATGGGTATAATAGTGTTTCATGTAAGGACTCTCTCTATGGAGTTGAAAAGTGGTGTACACACAATCACATGGAGATTTAGGTAACTATGAACAAGCAACAAGCAAACATTGATCTTATGATAGGAACACTAACAAATGAGAATTCAATCATTCTTTCCATAGGCTTACTTGGGATTAGAACAGTCAAAACAAGAGGTTGTAATGTGGCTTAGGTTAGGCTATATGAAAAAATAGGAATGAAAGAAAAGGATTCAAAAACTTCCAAATAAATACCTAATGAATCTTATTAAACATCTCAATAAACCACATTCCTCACTTGATGTACTCTTCAGCCTTTCAAATCATTGAATAATACCTCTTTCTCTTTTTCATTTTTTTTTTCTTTTTTGTTTTTTTTTTTTTTTTTTATAATTTGGTGAACAATTATGTCACCTTGGTATTTTGCTATTTCTACCCATTATTAGTATTTTTGCCTTTGAAACTAATTCACTTGAACAACTAGTAACTCATGTTCTTCCCTTTGTTTTTATTCTTCGCAAAGAAAAGAATTCCACATCTAATACACACTTGGAAATAAAAAGGATAGGAAAAATCAGTGTATATGTTATACTCTAATGTGGAGAGGTATGCATAATGTAATTATATAAAGAAAAAAAAACTATATGTGTTTCTTTGTAACTCCCGTCCTTGTGGTGAGACGTTTTATAAAATATTTTTATAAAGGACGACGGGAATTACCATTCGATTTAAAACTTTTTACTTGCATACCCAGGGTGCAAGACTCCACGTTTATGATATAAAATGTGCTTTTAGAATAAAAGAGGTTTACAACGGAAAACATTAATCTTACAATAAAAGGGTCTCTCATACGATTAAAACTCGTGCCTAGACTTCTGTGCTCTTCCCCATGGGCCGTGTCCGTCCTGATCGTTTAGTTCATGTGAGGGGGGGACATGCATAAAAACTAAAATGAGTCGATGACTCGTAAGCATTACTTCATACATTTAAAATATAACAACATAGGATTTCATTCATGCATTAATCATTCATACATGCTATACGTACATGCGTGCGTGCATACGTGTGTTCATTTGAAAACTTCACTGGACGGGATTTTCTTTTGAAAAGGGACTTTCTTTTCATAAAATGTGTCCCCCATTAGTGCCTTCATTTCTGCAAGAATGTGGTGCATTCTTACATATGTGCGTTCATTCGAAAACATACGTGCGTTCATTTGTAACACGTTTCCCCTGTTTGTGCCTTCATTTCTTAAAAGTTTGTGCGTTCGTGCGTTCATGCATACGTGCGTTCATACATATATACATTCTTTCTTATCACTTTCATAGGCTAGTACACACTGTTATGCCCCGTGTGTTGGGGTTAGCGGTCTTCCTTTGGACCCGGACTCCGCCTGTGACCACGGGTTGGGAATCCCTTTCATAAGAGGCAGCACTGGGTGCACTTCCAGTACTACTTACCCGGCATTGCAATCTGCCCATTCATTGGTACCCTTTCATTCATTCATGTGGCCGTTACGTGTCTTCATATATTCCATGCTTTCATTCATTCGTTCATGCCAGCTCTAAAGAGCTGGAGCTTTCATTCAGTTCTTTCTTTCCTTTAACAGTCCTTTCATGAGAATATTTCTTTCATGAGAAATCATCGTTTAGGGCGTAAGCCCGAAAACGTCTTTCCTTTTTCAGTTCATTTCAGCTTTATCCTTCGTTTAGTAGTTCATTCATGGAAAACAACATTTTAAAACATACATGAGCTTAAACGACAGCTTTCATGGCATCCATAAATGTCACCTTAAACGTCATCCTTCACGGCATCCATGAGCATCACCTCATGGCGCACATGAAAGCGTCGGTTCGTAGGATTCGTAAAAGCGTCCGTTTTCATGTCTCTCGTGCAGTTCGTGGATTTTCTTAGAAAATACATACAATAGATACAGCGTATAGTCATCCATTTACATGCGCACAATTAATACTTTCGTTGTGTAAAAAGGGGCTGCCAAGGAGGGCCATACATACGTATACCTTTGAACAATTAGCATTTTCTTTTGTAAAACATCTTTCGTGTCCTTTCGTAAAGCATCGTGAGGAAAAACGTTTCATTTTCGTTTCTTTTATATTTTAGAAAGACTCTAGAAGAGTATGAACGTAACACTTACCTAGACTCCATGCTACTTGCATATCATGTAGTCCATTCATGTGCGTGTTAGATGACAACCTACATGCATACACATAACCTTAACGTTATTCTCTATCTAATGCATAAGCAACTTAAACTAGAATTGGAGCTACACATCACTTGGAACACTCTCCTTTTATCCCGTGCACTTACGTGCCCTTTACTATGCTAAACCCTTTAGGGACTACTTACGGTCACCACATCTTCCAACTCATAGTCTTGCCTCGAGTGCTCATCCACTAAAGTGAACCCATGATTCACCTTAGGATTAAGACACTAAGACATTCATTTTACTCTTCTTACTAACCACATTCGACGCATGATTCCGACCGATGGAATCACGCATCCCAATCCTAACAATATGCCCATCACTACCTTCATGCACCATAACCCACACTAAATCCTCATTCCCATCCATACAAGCCACACGGCTCTAAGCCAACTCTGAGGCTTAAGCACTGTGTAACTGTGCTCAGGACAGATTACCCATTACATATGGTGAGTTCGGCACATGTGTCTAACCAAATTACACATGTACCTTACCCCTTTATCACCTAAAATCAACATATGACATGTTGATCACCTGTTCATAGGGACACGAGCCATACTCCGATGCCAACCTTCTCTTAACCCGGCTAGCATGACTCTTCATGCTATCCGTCCCTTTTAACAGTTCATCCCAACACTTAACAGGACAAGGCTCCATTCACAATCACGCCTTATGTCATGTCATATACTCGAGACTCACGACAAGGCTACACCATGACCTTGTCACGTCACTTGACTTCCCGCTACGTCATTTCTTACATTAACCCTTAACTCATCATGAGTACGGTTCCTCACGTACTCCTATCACATCGTGACATCTCGTCACGTTCCTGCTACACCATTTCTACAATAACTCCTCACCCATCATAAGCACGACTGTTAGTAACACGTCACTTCGTGACATTGCCCAGTCATGCTTTCGCTGCGTACTCTTACACTTGTTCTGCTACTTCATGCATACTCCTAGCCATAAGTTCATCACGGTGACACTTGTCACTTCAGACTACAGGCTGCGCCATATTTACTTCGAGACACTGTTCCACAGTTCCCGATACTATTCCCCACATTCCACGCCCATAAACCATACAACCATCCTTATCTCTGCGACACGCCACACGGAATGTCGCTGCCTCATGAAGTACACTCCATGTATACTCCTTTTTCACACGCTACAACCCATTACCATTATGGCATACGCGCCACATGGTGCATCAATCCACCACATGGAGTACACTGCTCGTGTACTCCCTTCATACACACTACGCCACATCACCATTATGGCATACCCGCCATATGGTGCATCACTCCACCACATGGAGCACATCCCCGTGTACTTTCTTCATACATACTACGCCACATCACCATTATGGCATACCCACCATATGGTGCATCACTCCACCCCATGGAGTACACTCCATGTGTACTCACTTCACACACATTATGCCATATCACCATTATGGCATACACATTATGCCACATCACCACATGGAGTACACTTCACGTGTACTCCATTCACACACCACGCCATACAGAGTACACTCTACGTGTACTCTTCCCATTCCACATTAAAGCCAGGAGGGTATATTCTACATATACTCTCCTTATTCCACATTACGCCACATCACCATTATGGCATACCCGCCATATGGTGCGTCACTCCACCACATAGAGTACATTCCACATGTACTCCCCTCATACACACCATGCCACATCACCATTATGGCATACCCGCCATACCTCCACCACATGGAGTACATTCCACGTGTACTCCCTTCACACATACTCCACACATCGTACACTCCCTTCCCATTCCACAATATGCCAGGAGGGTATATTTTACATATACGTTCCTTATCTCACACTACGCTATACACAGAGTACACTCAGCGTGTTCTACTCCCATTCCACATTACGCTAGGAGTGTATATTTTTACATATACTCTCCTTACGCTATACTACGCCACACACAGAGTACACTAAGCGTGATATGAACCCGTGGGAATGAAATCCCTTGAACCCACAATCAATTTGAAAACTCCCCAAGAAAGCCAAATTCAAGTCAATGGATGGAAAATCTAGACCCGATGAGAACTCGTTTCAAGAACCTAAATTATATCAAAATCTAGACCCGTTGAAGAACCCGTCTCAAGAACCTAGATTACAAAGGAGAAACGCCACAAATGTTGTGATTTACCTTTAATAAGTTCAAGAGTTCAATAAAAAATAAGAGGAGAAAACTCAACCCACAAATAACATTCAATATTGTCTAACCTTCAAATAAGGCTACAAGGAGTATTTAAACTAAACCTAATTAAAATCCTAGCCAAAATAAAGCCCATTTTTACCAAAAATGCCCTGATGAACAGTGTCGCGTACAGTATAGCTACAGTAACACTACAGTACCTCTTGAAACCCTAATTCCTAAAAAGTAACTTTCCAAATAAGCCCTTGGCCAAAATACAAAGCCTTCTCGAAAATCCTAGTTCATTAAAAATAATACGTGTAGGCCAGGCATCTTCAAGTCCACTTATTCTAAACTAATAAAATAAATCATTTCACCAAATTGGAAGTCTCCAATAACGATAGACCTTATCTCTAAGTCATGTCTTCCACAGCTTGAATCAAGTGGATCAAAGCTAGTTCTCCTTCTTTCAAGTCCATTTTGAGTAGTGGGCTCTTGCTAGCTTCATTTAAGGTGGACTGCACCAATCCGTGCATTGCTTCCTTGATCTTCTTGGCCCTTGATCTTATAATTGGCCCATCTGAAACTTGCAAATGATCATTAAGTCTAGGCCGACTTGGTTCCCATCATTCCCCCTCTCCTCAAAAGGATTCGACCTCGAATCTCCACCTGGATCAAAGGGAAAAATGTTAGTAACATTGAAAATAGTAAAAATACTTACCAGCATTATCATTAATTTGTTCAAGAATTTGGAATAGTCTATCCAAGATACTCCTGTCATCAACTGGTAAAAGGGCTTTAAATCTAAATGAATAAATGGATTAAGTCTATAAACAATTTCAAAAGCTGAAAATTGAGTAGTAGCATGAACACTCCAATTATATGTAAACTCAATGAATGACAAACAATGCTCCCACAAATGTTCATGAAACATATCTAAAGCTTTCCTTATACCAAAATAACCACTCCAATTATATGCATACTCAATGAAACGCAAATGATACTCTCGCAAATGTTCATGCAACAAGTCAATGTATGGCAAATAACACTCACACAAATGTTCATAAAACACATCTAAAGCCATCCTTACACCAAAATAACCACTGCAATTATATGAAAATTCAATGAATGGCAAGCAATACTCCCACAAACGTTCATGCAACACGTTAATCAATGACAAATGATACTTTCACAAACGTTCATGCAACACGTCAATGAATGGCAAATGATACTCTCACAAACGTTCATACAACACCTCAATGAATGACAAATGATACTTTCACAAACGTTTATGCAACACGTCATTGAATGGCAAATGATATTCCCACAAACGTTCATGCAACACAACAAAAGTCTTCCATACACCAAGGTTACCCAACAGACCACCATGTCTATCACACACAAGCAATTTACGTATAAAACTAGTAAGCATACAAAATCTATTCTCTCTAAACAAATACCAATCTAGTTTATAGAACTTACCGAACGATGCTTTCTCACATGTTCCATACAAATTAGCAAAGTCATCATCTTTAGCATCCAATTCCTTATCATATTCAAGTCTCAACAATTTTGCATCTAAAATGAAGACAAGGACATACCTTCTTGCTAAAGCATCAACCACAAAATTCTCCATACCTTGTGTGTATTTGAGTACATGAGGAAAAGTATCAATATAGTCCTCCCACATAGCATGCATTCTAGTTAGCAACTTACCTTGTCCCTTCATGTGTGTCAAGGACTCATGTTCTTGAAAGAAAGGTCGGTTAGGAACTGTCACACCTGGCACAAAATCAATGTAATGCTCTATCTCTCTAATAGGTGGCAATCCACTAAACACACCTATAGGAACCATGACCTCATATCCCAGCAACAAAGAAACAACAACAATAGGCAAAGAATCGTTAAATTTGTTAGTATAAAAGCTTGCCTTAGCATAAAAACTCACTTTTGTCTTTTTCTTTCTCTCTGCAATCTCTCTTTCTTTTTCCTCTCGTGGCTCCACTCTTTTTTCTTGACTCTCAGCCACCTCTCTATTTTCTTTTTCACTCTCTCTCTCTTGATGTTTCGGCCTCATTCTTTTTTTTCCTCTCACTCTCTTTTTCCTTTCCACTCTCTTTTTTTCTTTCACTCTCCTCTTTTTTTGAACTCTCGGTCTCACAATTATTTTTTAACTCATTTCCTCTTTTTCTTGAGGTTTTAGCTTCACCCTCATCTTTTCCCTTAGGTGGTTCGGTCTTCCTCTTTGTTACAGTTTGATCATTTTTGTCCCACTTTGGTTTCCAAGGAGTACTAGAAACCAAAGTATATCTTGATGTACCCTTTCTTTTCAACTGCCTCTCCACCTTCATAGCCATATGTACCATGTCTTCTACCTCCACATAATGTTACAAATCAACTACATTGGCTATCTCCCTATTCAACCCACTCAAAAATCTAGCCATCGTGGCCTCCCGATCCTCCACTACATTAGCCTGAATCATAGCCACCTCCATCTCCTTATGGTAATCCTCTACACCTCCTAAACCCCTATGTGAGATTTTATAGATTTTGGTAGAGGTCTCTATAGTAGTGGCTAGGTACAAATCTCCGCCTCATGATAGCTTTCAACTCTCTCCAATTTTCTACAGGCCTCTCAAAATTCCTTCTCCTGTTGGTCACTAATTAGTCCCACCAAATACTAGCGTAATCAGTGAACTCAATTACCGCCAGCTTCACCTTCTTCTCCTCCGAGTAATTATGACAATCAAACACCAACTCTATTTTTTTCTCCCACTCTAAATAAACTTCAGAGTCAGTTCTACCTTGGAAGGATGGTATTTTCATTTGGATACTCCCAAGGTTCTTATCTACTCCATCTCGATCCCCTGGCTTTGCCCTAAGTCCTCTTCCACGCCTAACTACTCGATGTCTACCCAATCCAACTTCAGATGTTACGTCTTCCTCATCCTCACCATCTCCCTCATTCTCATACTCATTTTCAACTCTATGCTCACGTCGCCTCCTATCTCTCCAACCTTGCAGATTTCTATTCGCTGCTTCTTGATGATCCATCCTATCTCTCACTTCACCTAACACCAAGTTCAACCGCTCAAACTGTTGTTGCATGGATTACAACACAAAGGATGAGTTATCTACCATCCCTTTTGGTGAAGAGCCAATCCGATGAGACATTGTAAAGTGCTGCACAAAGGAATGTTAGTAGAAAAACCTCACACACTCCGTTACGTGTTTACACTTGAATAATGGCACTCCACTCGTGTTTCACTCCTAATTGGCTTTTCTCCGATAATAGTCTCACACTCTCTTGCCTTTTACCTCAATAGTTTTCCCGCTCAAGTTCTTTAAGAACTAGTTGAACTAAATCAAGACAATACAACCTGGTATTATTCCAACCAGTAATATAGATCCAAGAAACGAGAAACAAGGAAGGAATAAAACGACACGGGACTCAAGGAATTTATATGAGGGAAAGAGTAATTATAGAACAAGATACCAACTACAAATATGTATTCAGCCCCTTTAACGATAAAATTCAATCAACAAATATTTTTCTTTCTCTTTGTTGTAACTATGTAGCAACCTTTAAATATGCCACATCTCTTTATCTTCTTCTCCTTCTTTTTCTTCTTCCTCTTCTTCTTTTTTTTTTTCGAATTTACTTTACTTTTCTTTTCTTTTTTCTAATTCAATCACAAACAGAAATACTCAATTATAAAAATCAAGCAATTGAATTCAAACACACAAGAATTGACAACGAAATAGAAGAGAATCAATGGAACGGCATTCCAAGCAATTGACAAACTCAGATATGCATTAAACCCTATAATTGTAAAACCCTAGGTGATGCAAATTTCAACCAAACCCAAAACCCTCAGAATTTTGGCAGCCTACCTTTCATTTTTGCAATTTTTTTTTTCCTTTTTCGGCAACTCTAGAACAATGTAGCCCTAGAATTAAATTTAAGGATGCAAGAAATTAAAAGATAGAATCAGACCTGATTGGAAACCTTGCTCTGAATACCAAATGATATGAACCCATGGGAATGAAATCCCTTGAACCTACAATCAATTTGAAAACTCCTCAAGAAAGCCAAATTCAAGTCAATGGATGGAAAATCTAGACCCGATAAGAACTCGTTTCAAGAACCTAAGATTATATCAAAATCTAGACTCGTTGAAGAACCCATTTCAAGAACCTAGATTACAAAGGAGGAACGCCACAAAGGTTGTGATTTACCTTTGATAAGTTCAAGAGTTCAATTAAGAATAAGAGGAGAAAACTCAACTCACAAATAACATTCAATATTGTCTAACCTTCAAATGAGGCTACAAGGAATATTTAAACTAAACCTAATTAAAACCCTAGCCAAAATAAAGCCCATTTTTACCCAAAATGCCCTGATGAACAGTGTGGCGCTACAGTACCTCTTGAAACCCTAATTCCTAAAAAGTAACTTTCCAAATAAGTCCTTGGCCAAAATACAAGGCCTTCTCGAAAACCCTAGTTCATTAAAAATAAGACGTGTGGGCCAGACATCTTCAAGTCCACTTATTATAAACTAATAAATTAAATCATTTAACCAAATTGGAAGTCTCCAATAACAATAGGCCATATCTCTAAGTCATGTCTTCCACAGCTTGAATCAAGTGGATCAAAGCTGGTTCTCCTTCTTTCAAGCCCATCTTGAGTGTTGGGCTCTTGCTAGCTTCATTCCAAGTGGATTGCACCAATCCATGCATTGCTTCCTTGATCTTCTTGGCCTTGATCTTGTAATTGGCCCATCTGGAACTTGCAAAATATCTTTAAGTCTAGGCCGACTTGGTTCTCATCACAGCGTGTACTATTCCCATTCCACGTGCCACATTACCGTTACAGCACATACTCCACAACCACACTACACAGCACAGTCCGCAACACTGCACAGCACAATTCCAAACTACGCTCCATAGTTCACAACGCACTACACCGATATGCCCAACACTTCACTACACAGAAAGCCCAACACTTCACTACACAGCACATTTCAATACAGCAATCTCCACAATTACTAACAGCACAGTCCACAACCTAATAAACTAATCAACATCCAACATAAATAACGAAGGATAAAGAGTTATACCATTGACTGGATAACCCGTGCGTTGTTCGCTGATCGTCACAGTTGATAATGCTGGAAGGGTCGTATGTGGCGACTAACCCATGGACAGTGACTGTTTGTGCATTTCGATAGCTAAGTGTGGTCTTGGAAGGGCTCGTGGTGACCTTATGATGGTGCCAAGGAGCGTAACATGGCGGGTCTAGCCGTGTATAGTGGCAGTCAGCCACGCGCAGTGGCTGTCCATCATGTGCAGTGGCTACCCACTGCATAAAATGGTGGTTTGGACCTAGGGTTCTGCAAAGGGAGTTACTAGTGGAGCCGTGGAGGCTCAGAGGTGGTGGCAGGGTGGTCCATGGTGGTGGAAGGAGGAATGGCTGTGTGTGAGGGGGGGAGAAACCCGTGAGAGAGTGAGAGAGAGTGTGCATGCATGGGTGGCAGATCGGGGCTATGGGCGGTTGGGATGGATTGGTGGTGACTGGAGGAAGCTGAAGATGGTGATCATCTGCCGTAGGTGGCGGCGTACGGTGGTGGAGGGTGAGAAACCCGTGCATTGGAGAGGGGAGAAACCTGTGCAGTGGTGGGAGGCTATGGGCCTCGGGTCACGTGGAGGAGGAAGGGGGAGGTTAGGAGGTGCCTGTGGTGGTGTCCGGTGGCCAAGGTGGCACGTACGGCGGCGCTAGGAGTGTGCACAGTGAACCCGTGCATGGAGGAGCCACGAACGTGCATGGTAGGAAGGTGGCTGCATGGAGGGGCCAAACTCGCTGGAGGGTGATGGCCGGTGGGAGGAGAAGCCACTGTGGAGGTGGTGGCGCCGGAGGACGGTGCACGGAGGCGCAGTAGGCACTATGCCCGTTCGGGCTGTGCACAACTGAGAGAGAGCGTGGGAGAGAGATACCGAGATGGTGAGGCTCACCGGCGCAAGGCGGTGCCGGGCTGGGTAGTGGAGCATCGGCGAGAGAGAGTGTCGTGTAGTGCAAGCTGAAGGAGAGAGGGAGGAGACAGAGAGAGCTGAGGAAAAGTGAGGGAGAAGGAAGAGGGGTTTGGGTATTTAATCCAGTCCCTTCGTCTGGGGATCCTCAAAACGATCTAACGATAGGGGATTAAAACACTGATTTGAAAATGCGTAAATATTAACTTAATTAAAAGCACTTAGAGGAATTAAGGTAGAATATTATTTAAACTAACTTTAGTTTGTAAAATAATATTCTTCATCATTAATAAATGATGAAGTTTTATTTAATATATTTGAAGCATAAAACCATTTAATTAATTAAAGCTTTCAACTTAATTTAAATCCCATAATATTTTAAATAGTTGAAATCATTTTAATAACGATATAAAAATGATTTCTGACAATTATAATATTTTTGGAGCTCTTCAAGAATATTATAATTGTCGTATTCAAAATCAAACTTAGTTCAACAACACTGGAAATACTTCTTATAAATATTTTCAGTACATTTAAAACACTGGGTGTGCCTTAAAAGTCACATAATATCTTTTGAAACGCGTCATTATGGTTTGGCACACCTAACGAGTCTCGCAGTCGCTAGATAGAAGGGGCAGACAAATCACATAATCTCTACCCTCGGGATTTACTTATGTCATAAAAAAGGAACGCACGTCAGAAAGAAGAAGCGTACATAAGAAGGAATGAGCAGGTATTTCATTCTTGGCTCAAAGTTGGCTACAAGGGGTCTATAATTGAAAGGGTTGGCTTAAAAGGCTTAAACGTTAATCCTAAGTTGACCTTCATCATATCCCAAGTATATTCGCCATCACACCACAAACCATGCAATGATATTCTTAGAAGAAGTGCCCATTTCAAAAAATCAATGAACATTTATTACAATTTCAGCATGTGTTGGCTCTCAATCCTTTACAAAATTCACACATAAATACTCAAGCAAAAGAGTTCTCAAGATACATATGTCAAACCACCATCTTACCACAAAACTTGGATAGGTGCATTAGAAATTATGAGAATACCTCAGCATAATGATCAAGATGGGTTTTTTCAATTCACTAAGATAGCTATATATGAGAATGAGCACACATGTGAAAGGATGTACGTGTGATGCTAATTAATTAAAAAAAATTATGTCACATGTAAAAGTGCCACAGAGTTTCAACAAGCATTTGTAAATGCATAATTTGCACCACTCCCAACTTAAACGAAACATTGTCCTCAATGTTTAGGAATAAAAACTGAATGGATAGTAACTGAAGAGGGTAGAATACACCTGATGTGTGACGTGGGTAGTCCAGTAAGCATACGAGATGGCAAACTGAAATGAAGAAATGACACTATCCTGCAAATGGAAAACATACAAAACAACAACAAACAAAAAGAAAGAAAATGAACCAAAAGAAAACAAAAGAAAAAATAAATAAATAAAAATATACTAGCATGGTGGCGTCAAGGTTGATACGGACCATTTACTTTAAACACTCGGCCATCCCTAATGTAACATCCGGGCCAAGTAGGCATATAAAATCTTGCATACTACTATTTCTTATTCTCCATTTGAGGTTGTTTATGGTTTTAATCCACTTACTCCTTTACCTTTGATGGCTTTGCTTGTTGATGATAGGAGTAACTTGGATGAACATTTTCAATTTCTTGAGAAAATTAGTGAAAATAGACATGAAGTAGATCTTTCAAGTAAGTATCAAGTTTTTGCTATTTTCAATGTTACTAACATTTTTCCTTTTGATCCAGGTGGAGATTCGAGGTCGAATCCTTTTGAGGAGAGGGGGAATGATGGGAACCAAGGTGGGCCAAGTCTTAAAGATCATTTGCAAATTCCAGATAGGCCAATTACAAGATCAAGGGCCAAGAAGATCAAGGAAGCAATGCACGGATTGATGCAATCCACTTGGGATGAAGCTAGCAAGAGCCCAACACTCAAGATGGGCTTGAAAGAAGGAGAACCAGCTTTGATCCACTTGATTCAAGCTGTGGAAGACATGACTTAGAGACAGGGCCTGTTGTTATTGGAGACTTCAAATTTGGTTAAATGATTTATTTTATTAGTTTAGAATAAGTGGGCTTGAAGATGCCTGGCCCACACGTCTTATTTTTAATGTACTAGGGTTTTCAAGAAGGCCTTGTATTTTGGCCAAGGGCTTATTTGGGAAGTTACTTTTTAAGAATTAGAGTTTCAAGAGGTACTGTAGCGTTACTGTAGCCGTGGGTACTGTAGCGTGACACTGTTCATCAGAGCATTTTGGGTAAAAAGTGGCTTTATTTTTGCTAGGGTTTTAATTAGGTTTAGTTTAAATACTCCTTGTAGCCTCATTTGAAGGTCAGACAATGTTGAATGTTATTTGTGAGTTGAGTTTTCTCCTCTTGTTCTTGATTGAACTCTTGAACTTATCAAAGGTAAATCACAACCTTTGTGGCGTTCCTCCTTTGTATTCTAGGTTCTTGAGACGGGTTCTTCAATGGGTCTAGATTTTGATATAATCTAGGTTCTTGAAATGAGTTCTCATCGGGTCTAGGTTTTTCCATCCATTGACTTGAATTTGGCTTTCTTGGGGAGTTTTCAAATTGATTGTGGGTTCAAGGGATTTCATTCCCGCGGATTCATACCATCTCTCTTTCCTTATTTTTCTCTAGGGTTTTATCTGTTGTTTTCCTATATATATTTACACGTTCATCATCCTCAACCAAAATCGTGAATAGCCATTTCAGTTTTTCTCTCTTTTCTCTCGGTTTACCACTACCGCCGCACCATACCTTCAACCAACCATACACGGAGTCAACCTTGCACCCCAGTTTGCCGCACAACACCATCACGGAAGCCCAAAACGACGTGCACCCTTATCGGAACCGTAAGCCAGACCACCGTGAACCACTCCCACTACCAAGCCCTTCCATGCCGCAACCCACATGATTGGCCACTTGCACAACGGAAAACACTAGCCCAAAGTAGAACCAACCACTGCAAGCCTCCGCCGGTAGCCGCACGACCCGCAGAATAAACCCTGAAAGAAGCCAAAATTGTTCTATTTTTGCATCAAGAAACAGAGTACTTCTATAGCCAGACCATCTTTCCCAAGCACGTGTTCAGCCACTGTCCTCGACGAAAACGGCCATAACCCGGTCTTGCTACACCCTGCACCACCTTGCTACACTGTCGCCGGCTCAAACCACCACCCTCTCTCTCAGTAACACCTCCATGCACACGCCGTGTGTCACCCTTTATAGCATGACTTTGTCCCTCTCTCACCATGTTTCTCTCTCTCTTCCAATGCTTTGCCGCGATCACCACCTCTACGTCGCTAAGCTCTAGCCTCTCGCTACGTCGCACGCTGCCGCGTGATTTCCTCCATGAGTAAGCCCTGCCGTGCAAGTTATTTTGATTTACGTAGGTTTTTGTTAGTTTTCAAATAATTAAATGAAATTACCGTAATTCCCTTTAATACATGTTTTATTAATGTGCTTTTAAACTTTTATTATGTATTAGAACACTCTTATAATTAGGATTACAACAAATCACTCAAGTATTTTAACATGTTAGTTATGGTTTATTTTAAAATATTTTGGGATAATTATATTATCTAGTATTAAACTTTATAAATTGTTTTCAATAATAAATAGGTCATACTTTTAAATGTTGTGGTGAAAGTTATTATATCAATATTGATGATTTTAGAAAGGGATGATTTGTAATTTTAGGTTTTGAGGAATTAAAATAGATTATTTTAGAAGCTTAGGATTAAATATCGAAATATGTGATTAATTAGAAATTTTCTAGAATTACGTGATTATTTTATTGGTGAAGATTAATTATTGTTCGATATTTTGAAGAAAATTTTGAAAAAAGCTAAGTCCAGGTAAGCGGGGTTCCTGTGCTAGACTTTGCATTAAAATAAAATGAGCTGAGGTTGACTTTTTGAAAAATATACATATTTGGTTATGAAAAGAAATTTGAACTACCTCAGTTATTTGTTCTACATTATTCATGATATTCTGTTTAAGAAAGTATTTTCCATCATGACTGGTGTAGACATGAGCTTATTTTTGACATTCTATTTCTAACCTATGTAAAAAGAGCGAATATGAAAATTTGTGCATAATTATGTAAATATGCTTTGGATCTGCTTTAACTGCGAAGATGATATGATTTTGTTCAGTGCTCTGTTTGGATAAGATGTGATTTCTGAAAACCTTTGGCATGATTCTTTGATTCTGAATTTGATTCTGTTTCTGCTCTGTTCAGTTACGGCCCTACCACGGGTTATAATAGTGGATACGGCCCAACCACGGGTTACAATAGTAAATACGGCCCAACCACGGGTAATAATAGTGGATACGGCCTAACCACGGGTTATAGTAGTGGATACAGCCCTGCCACGGGTTATAGTAGTGGTCTCTGTTTTGAGTGCACACATTGGTAATAGAGTGATTTATGTTCTGCTTGGCTATTCGCAGATGCACAACCCTACCACAGGGGTTATACATGGTTTCTGTTCTGATATGATGTTCTGATGATGATGATGATCATATATGCTATGCCAAAGGATATTTTTGAATGAAATTATTTCTAAATCTTCACTCTGATATTTTGATAACATGTTTTGCTTCCGCACTCCAAAAATGAAAATGTTTTATTCTACATTCTGATATCTGCAAATGCTCATATTTACACACTGGTATATATTCTCTGCTTACTGAGTTGTTGATAACTCACCTTTTATCTCTAACCATTTTTCAGATAATCTTGATGGTTCTATTGGAGAGCAAGAGTAGGCAGTATTAGAGAGGTTTGATGTTCGCAGAGGAATAAGTACCCGAGGGTACAAGTATTTATTTGAGAGTCTTAGCTAGTAATTTGGTTATTTTCAATTATTTTAATTTGATGAGTTAAGAATATTATCGAGTCTTTTGGAGAGTTTCAATTTATTTTATTAAGAATTTATGTATTGTCCTTACGAATGAACATAGATATTTGGTTTGAGTAAATGGATTAACATTTTATGAAGTTTTCTGGATTTTATAGTTGTGTTATTGAAGTTGATATTAATATTAAGAGCTAACTCTCCAGACCTTCGGGATCGGGGCGTTACACTTAAGGTCCTCTATTTCTATAGCCTCCGTTTTCAAAAACATGTTTCACTACAAAAGGGCTAGTCCACCTAGACCGAAGTTTTCCTAGGTGCTTGTGAAGTCTAGATCATATAAGTATACCCGATCATTAGGCTTAAACATCTTCCTAAGAATACTTTTATCATGAAACACTTTAATTTTAGCCTTATAAATTTTAGAGTTCTCATAAGCATCATTTTTCAACTCCTCTAACTCGGTCAACTAAAATTTTCTAAACTTACCTGCCTCTCCTAGCTCAAAATTAAAATGCTTGATGGCCCAATAAGCTCGATGCTCGAGCTCTATAGGTAGGTGACAAGGCTTTCCAAAAACAAGCCTATAAGGTGACATACCCAAGGGAGTTTTGAAAGCTGTGTTGTAGGCCTAAAGTGTATCAAGTAGTCTTAAATACCAATCTTTGCGATCAGAGTTTATTGTTTGCTCTAGGATTGACTTAATTTCCTTATTGGCAAGTTCTACCTGTCCACTTGTCTAAGGATGGTAGGCACTAGAAATTTTAGGAACAACCCCATATTTTTTCATTAAAACCTCAAATGAACGGTTACAAAAGTATGTACCCCAATCACTAATGATAGCACATGGTGTACCAAATCGAGACAACACATTTTCTTTAAGAAATTTGATTACTATTTTACTATCATTCTACAAGCTACTGCCTCTACCCATTTTGACACATAATCTACTACAACAATAATGCATTTATATCCAAAAGGAGGGAACAGTCCCATGAAATCAATACCCCAACAATAAAAAATTTTTATCACTAAGATCGGATTTAAAGGCATCATATTACGACGGAACAAAACTTCAAACTTTTGACACCTTTCACATGAACAACAATAGATGTTTGCATCCTTAAACAAGGTGGGCCAATAAAATCCTCATTGCAGCGGGTTTTTCTTTGAGAAATGGCCCCCACAAGCTTGGGTATGTCAAAATTCTAAGACGCTACCAATCTCCTCATCAGGAATGCAACGCCTTATAATTTGGTCAGGACAATATTTGTAAAGAAAATGTTCAACCCAATAGAAATTGCATACCTTAACCATGAACTTCCTCTTGTCTTGCGCACTCTAATCTGCAAGTATCTCGTCTGTACCAAATAATTCACAATTTGAGCAAACCATGGTAAAGAGGAGACAATAAATGCTCATCTAAAAAATCATCCCTAATTGGCATGTGGTCGGTGGTGTCCTCAAATGTGAGCCTTGAGAGATGGTCGGCCACTACATTTCCAACACATTTCTTATCTTCGACTTTGATGTCGAGTTCTTACAAAAGTAAAATCTACCGTATTAATCGCACTTTAGCTTCCTTCTTTGTGAGAAAGTACTTAAGGGCTGTATGATCTGTGAAAATTATAACGGGAGAACCAATCAAGTAAGCACGAAACTTGTCCAAAGCAAAAACTACAGCTAGCAGCTCTTTTTCAGTGGTTGAGTAATTCATTTGAGCATTATTTAGTGTTCTACTAGCATAGTAAATGACATAGGGCTTCCCTTCCCTTTGCTGTTCAAGGACAACACCTACAGCATAATCACTAGTATCACACATAATCTCAAAAGGGAAAGCCCAATCAGGTGGCTTCTGATAGGTGCAAAACTGCAAGGGCACAATATCTTAGTTTTATAGTAAAGTGATGAGAAGAGTATCGTCCTCAGGGATTGGAAACTTACTTTTGACAAATACCGAAATTATATTAATCTCGACTTTATTTAAAAAAGTCACTAAGAGTTTTGTAATTGCAATTTAAAATAAAATTAATTCAAAGAAAATACCTAAAGAAAAAGAAAGATGTTCGGAGATCAAATCAACGGGAAGAAAACTTCTAGGAAATCGATTTCACCTAACCCCTTACTATGCTTTACTCATCTAACTAATTGAATTTAATTCTCTCTGTTTGTTAGCAAATCTCTACAAACATCCAAAAGCCTCTTTCGATAGTCAATTGGAAATCATTCTTATTCATCATTTTACACAAGAGTATGCAAATTAATTAAGCAAGAAAGCAATAAGACCAATGATTTTAATACTACATAGGTTCATACAAGTCTTTCGATCTTTATATTTATCTATGCCGAAATATCCAAGATCTATCCTATAATTCCCTCTTTCGACAGTAAATCACAAGATTAAAATCATCTAATTAATGACCAGTTAATTAGAAGCAATAAGCTCAGAATAAATCAGACAAACATAGAAGAGAATTATTTCAAATTAGAATAGAAAATCAAGCATAGTTCGGAACTAGATTACATCGTTTTCCTAGAATAAAGAAAATTTAGTTCATGCTAAAAATTAAATTCAACATAAACGAATTTACCATAATTTTTCTAAGAGAAAAATGGAAGGAAATGAACACTCAAAATGCTCCTAGCAGTCCACAGTGTCGTCCAAGTCGCAAGTCACAGCGTCCGAAACATGGGACTTTTCTCGTGTCTACGTCGTTTACCTCCCTTTTTTCTTCATCCGCTCTCTGCTTCCTTTTTTTCTTCTTCTGCTCTCTCCTGTGTTACGGAAAAGTCAACTTTGTTCCGTGCGTTACGTCTATTCTCCCGCATGCCAATCCGTTTCGTGCATCTTCAAGCCTTTCATCCCGCATGTTACATCTCAACCAAGTCAAACCCGCAAGCATCCATTCCGTTCAACATCACCTGGCCCTTAATTTTTGTTCCAAAGTCTAAAGCCAAGTCAAACCACTTGTTTTGTGTATATCAGTTCAAGAGCCTAGAAAATCCTAGCCTTGCGTCTTGCATGCATTCAACAGCTTATAAAATTAAAAGAAAAGTCCCCGTATTGCTCCAAAGCCTCCAACGTCTAATGTTCTCTTTTGATTTTATTTTTTTAAAGTATCGAACTCTTCATTTAAATGAGGGAGTTTCTAGACAATAGGCTTCTAAAATTTAAATCTTCATTTCCTTCAAATCTGAAATAAAATTTAATGACGACAATGAAGTCTAAAATCAACAAAAATAAATAATTACTAAAGTTTAAAATTAAGAAGTGATCAAATATAAGAAAATTATGCAAGTCATCAAACACCCCCAAACTTATAACTTTGTTTGTCCTCAAACAAAAAGAAAATAAAATAAATGACCACTATAGACTATCAACTAGACCCCATAGAGATGTTTCATCACTCACCAAGCCATGATCTGAATTAAATATCATCACTAGTATCTTACTCTTTTAACATCAGAGATAGAAGGAAAATCAATCAAAAATTTAGCAATTTGTCATGCAAGAGTTAAGCGTTTACTTCAACCTAAAACTAAGACCTTGAGTGTGTGTGTGTGATATAGTCAATTTAACTCCAAACCACCTGCAAACTCAGATAAAAGTAGAACAACTGAAATTAGAAGATTCTCTCAAAACTTAACTCCATAAGTCCAATTTTCAGAAATCCTCTCCACTAATGTAGTCAAACACTAAAATCAAAGATCAAAAAGTCTTTAATCAAGGTTGTAATGACAGGCCATAGGGTGAGGGCTATGAAAAGAAATGGATATGGAAAATCAAAGCAAACTGGGAAAATACTTAGTGGAAAGAACAATGAAAGAGAATTCCACAGGATTCAAATCATAACTCTTTTTCGACTATATACTCATACTTGTGATATTGTTGTTACTGTAATCAATGAAGCAATACCAACTACACCTTTAGCAAACTCTGAAGTGATTTGCACTCCACTTATTGAGTTTTCTCTTCTTTTTTCTGCCATGATGGATAAATCACCTCTGAATAAAAGACAAACCCAGCAAAAGTACTTTTTTTTTTTTTTTTCATTCAGCCACCTCAGTTCTTTTAGCCTTTTCAAATTTTCTACCACTTCAGCCTTTTTTTTTTCCTTGGATTTCCACCAAAATATTTTCTCAAACTGTAAAAGGTAAATCAGGGTTTTTCAAACTTAGAACGGGAATTGTTTATGTAGTTTAACAGAACAAATAAAGGCTTATGTAAAATAAGGCTCAAGGGGGTTGACTATGGAAATACACCATGCAATGATGGCATGATAATCAGGACGGCTGGGAAAGCATTTTGGTTATGACAAAAAAAAATTGCCTAGATCATTTCTCTAATATTTGGTATCAACTAGGATTTCGTCTCAATGATCCATCAATGGATTCTAGAGCAAAGCAAGATTGAACTTCCCTGACCCAGTTAATTCAACTCCTTCTTTTCATAAGCAAAATGGAATAAAGAAAAAATGACTATGTGCTCAATTATGTTCAAGGTCAAAGATTTAAATCAAAGTACCCACAAAACTCAGCCTGACATAAAAGAAATTTTTGAAAATTTTTCTCAATTCCATCCTCAATCACAAATTTCAGAGTCATAGAGAATTCAATCATACTCAAATGCATGCTTGGTAAGAGAATCCAAGAACTCAAGACTTACAAAATCACAAGTAAAACAAAAATAAACATCAAACAAGAAGACCAAATGACTGTAGGAGTTTACACCACCAAACTTAAACTAAACAATGTCCTCATTGTAATGCAAAAGTGAGAAAGATTGAAGAAATGAAAGGAACTTCCCTGGTTTTATGGTGAATCGGCCGTAGTTTATAATTTTCAGCTCTGTATTCCTGCTAAATAAACCTGCATAAAAATCTAAATTATTCAAAAAATAAAAAATAAAAAATAATAAAATTAAAAGAATTAAAGAAAGTTCTATAGGCTGCCTTTCATAAGCGCTTGTTTTATAGTCTACAAGCAGACTTTTCAATCTTCCTCAATCGGGATCTCCAAGAGGAATAAGTGCACAGTTCCTCTCCACTTCATTGCTAAGTGATGTATCCTGCTACAAGGCTCATTCTAGGTGATCAGCTAGTGTATCTTCTTGAAAGGCTTCATCTACGCATTGCTTAATGACATCTACCCTAAAACAAGTGTTTGGCTCTTCTGGAATTCTCATGGCTTGGTAAACCTCTTCTGATAGAACCCGCGGGAAAGAAATCCCTTAAACCCACAATCAATTTGAAAACTCCCCAAGAAAGCCAAAATCAAGTCAATGGATGGAGAACTTAGACCCGATAGTAACTCATTTCAAGAACCTAGATTATATTAAAATCTAGACCCGTTGACGAACCCGTCTCAAGAACTCAGATTACAAGGAGGAACGCCACAAATGTTGTGATTTACCTTTGATAAGTTCAAAAGTTCAATCAAGAACAAGAGGAGTAAAACTCAACTCACAATGAATAAATTCATCAAATTTCATGAAACTTGTTAAAATGAGGCCACAAAGAATATTTAAACCAAAACCAAATTAAAACCCTAGCCAAAATAAAACCCCAACTTCCAAAAATACCCCTAAGTGAATAGTGCCGCGTCTACAGTACGGCGCTACAGTAACTCCGCTATAGTACTTTTGAAACCCTAGTTCGCTACAGTACTTCTTAAAACCCTAGTTCAACAAAATAATAAATTTCCCAACATGCCCTTGAATAGACCCCCCCTTAATTTCTTTCTATAATAACCTCAATTATTCTAAACTAATAAAATAAGTCTTTTAAATGAATCAAACAAGTTGAAAGCGTTCAAGTGCCCAAAGCCTTTAAGTCATGTTGTTGTACTCTTCTATAGCTTATCAAATGAATCAAAACATGATCTTCATCCTTCATGCCCATCTTGAATGTTGGACTGTTGCTAAACTTGTTTCAAGTGGATTGCATCAATCTTTGCATTGCCTCCTTGATCTTCTTGGCTCTTGACCTTGTAATTGGTCCATTTGAAAGTTGCAAATGATCTTTAAGTCTAGGCCCACTTTGGTTCCCATCATTCCCCCTCTTTTCAAAAGGATTCGACCTCGAATCTCCGCCTGAATCAAAGGGAAAAATGTTAGTAACATTGAAAATAACAGAATCATGATACTTACTAGGAAGATCAACTTTATATGCATTTTCTTTAATTTTCTCTTGTATTTGAAAAGGTTCATCCAAGCTATTCCTGTTATCAACAAGTAAAAGTTTCAAATATAAAAGAATAAGTGGATTAAAACCATAAGTAATGTCAAACAGAGAATAAGAAATAGTAGTATGCCAGGTTTTATTATATGCAGACTCTAATGAGGGCAAATGATACTCCCGCAAACGTCGTAACAATTCAAAGAATGGCAAATGATACTCTCACAAATGTTCATGAAACACATCTAGAGGCTTCCTCACAGCAAAATGATCACTCCAATTACATGTAAACTCAATGAAAGGCAAATGATACTCTCGCAAACGTTCATGCAACAAGTCAATGAATAACAAACGATACTCCCACAAACGTTCATGCAACACGTCTAAAATCTTCTTTACACCAA